>NW_026453800.1:0-54832 GCF_943734755.1 Anopheles moucheti | reverse complement strand
GTTTTCATGCAAAAACTGTCTATTTCAACTTAATTCATCCATCCAAAAACGAACTTTGTACTTTGCCTATGAAGTTTCACCAGGAATGAGTTTTCATGCAAAAACTGTCTATTTCAACTTAATTCGTCCATCCTATACGAACTTTGTACTTTGCTTTGAAGTTCCACCAGGAATGAGTTTTCATACAAAAACTGTCTATTTCAACTAAATTGATCCATCCAAAACAAACTTTGTACTTTGCTATGAAGTTCCATCAGGAATGAGTTTTCATACAAAAACTGTCTATTTCAACTTTATTCATCCATCCAAAACAAACTTTGTACTTTGCTATGAAGTTCCACCAGGAATGAGTTTTCATACAAAAACTGTCTATTTCAACTAAATTGATCCATCCAAAACAAACTTTGTACTTTGCTATGAAGTTCCATCAGGAATGAGTTTTCATACAAAAACTGTCTATTTCAACTTAATTCATCCGTCCAAAACGAACTTTGTACTTTGCTATGAAGTTCCACCAGGAATGAGTTTTCATGCAAAAACTGTCTATTTCAACTTAATTCATCCATCCAAAACAAACTTTTTACTTTGCTAAGAAGTTCCACCAGGAATGAGTTTTCATGCAAAAACTGTCTATTTCAACTAAATTGATCCATCCGATACGAACTTTGTACTTTGCTATGAAGTTCCATCAGGAATGAGTTTTCATACAAAAACTGTCTATTTCAACTTAATTCATCCGTCCAAAACGAACTTTGTACTTTGCTATGAAGTTCCACCAGGAATGAGTTTTCATGCAAAAACTGTCTATTTCAACTTAATTCATCCATCCAAAACAAACTTTTTACTTTGCTAAGAAGTTCCACCAGGAATGAGTTTTCATGCAAAAACTGTCTATTTCAACTAAATTGATCCATCCGATACGAACTTTGTACTTTGCTATGAAGTTCCACCAGGAATGAGTTTTCATGCAAAAACTGTCTATTTCAACTTAATTCATCCATCCAAAACGAACTTTGTACTTTGCTTTGAAGTTCCACCAGGAATGAGTTTTCATACAAAAACTGTCTATTTCAACTAAATTCATCCATCAAAAACGAACTTTCTACTTTGCTATGAAGTTCCACCAGGAATGAGTTTTCATGCAAAAACTGTCTATTTCAACTTAATTCATCCATCCAAAACAAACTTTGTACTTTGCTATGAAGTTCCACCAGGAATGAGTTTTCATACAAAAACTGTCTATTTCAACTAAATTGATCCATCCAATACGAACTTTGTACTTTGCTATGAAGTTCTACCAGGAATGAGTTTTCATACAAAAACTGTCTATTTCAACTAAATTGATCCATCCAATACGAACTTTGTACTTTGCTATGAAGTTCTACCAGGAATGAGTTTTCATACAAAAACTGTCTATTTCAACTAAATTCATCCATCAAAAACGAACTTTCTACTTTGCTATGAAGTTCCACCAGGAATGAGTTTTCATGCAAAAACTGTCTATTTCAACTTAATTCATCCATCCAAAGCGAACTTTGTACTTTGCTATGAAGTTCTACCAGGAATGAGTTTTCATACAAAAACTGTCTATTTCAACTAAATTGATCCATCCAAAACGAACTTTGTACTTTGCTATGAAGTTCCACCAGGAATGAGTTTTCATGCAAAAACTGTCTATTTCAACTTAATTCATCCATCCAAAACAAACTTTGTACTTTGCTATGAAGTTCTACCAGGAATGAGTTTTCATACAAAAACTGTCTATTTCAACTAAATTGATCCATCCAAAACGAACTTTGTACTTTGCTATGAAGTTCCACCAGGAATGAGTTTTCATGCAAAAACTGTCTATTTCAACTTTATTCATCCATCCAAAACAAACTTTGTACTTTGCTATGAAGTTCCACCAGGAATGAGTTTTCATACAAAAACTGTCTATTTCAACTAAATTGATCCATCCAATACGAACTTTGTACTTTGCTATGAAGTTCTACCAGGAATGAGTTTTCATGCAAAAACTGTCTATTTCAACTAAATTGATCCATCCAAAACGAACTTTGTACTTTGCTATGAAGTTCCACCAGGAATGAGTTTTCATGCAAAAACTGTCTATTTCAACTTAATTCATCCATCCAAAACAAACTTTGTACTTTGCTATGAAGTTCTACCAGGAATGAGTTTTCATACAAAAACTGTCTATTTCAACTAAATTGATCCATCCAAAACGAACTTTGTACTTTGCTATGAAGTTCCACCAGGAATGAGTTTTCATACAAAAACTGTCTATTTCAACTTAATTCATCCTTCCAAAACGAACTTTCTACTTTGCTATGAAGTTCCACCAGGATTGGGTTTTCATGCAAAAACTGTCTATTTCAACATAATTCATCCATCCAAAACGAACTTTGTACTTTGCTATGAAGTTCTACCAGGAATGAGTTTTCATACAAAAACTGTCTATTTCAACTAAATTCATCCATCAAAAACGAACTTTCTACTTTGCTATGAAGTTCCACCAGGAATGAGTTTTCATGCAAAAACTGTCTATTTCAACTTAATTCATCCATCCAAAACAAACTTTGTACTTTGCTATGAAGTTCCACCAGGAATGAGTTTTCATACAAAAACTGTCTATTTCAACTAAATTGATCCATCCAATACGAACTTTGTACTTTGCTATGAAGTTCTACCAGGAATGAGTTTTCATACAAAAACTGTCTATTTCAACTAAATTGATCCATCCAATACGAACTTTGTACTTTGCTATGAAGTTCTACCAGGAATGAGTTTTCATACAAAAACTGTCTATTTCAACTAAATTCATCCATCAAAAACGAACTTTCTACTTTGCTATGAAGTTCCACCAGGAATGAGTTTTCATGCAAAAACTGTCTATTTCAACTTAATTCATCCATCCAAAGCGAACTTTGTACTTTGCTATGAAGTTCTACCAGGAATGAGTTTTCATACAAAAACTGTCTATTTCAACTAAATTGATCCATCCAAAACAAACTTTGTACTTTGCTATGAAGTTCCACCAGGAATGAGTTTTCATACAAAAACTGTCTATTTCAACTTAATTCATCCTTCCAAAACGAACTTTCTACTTTGCTATGAAGTTCCACCAGGATTGAGTTTTCATGCAAAAACTGTCTATTTCAACATAATTCATCCATCCAAAACAAACTTTGTACTTTGCTATGAAGTTCCACCAGGAATGAGTTTTCATACAAAAACTGTCTAATTCAACTAAATTGATCCATCCAAAACAAACTTTGTACTTTGCTATGAAGTTCCACCAGGAATGAGTTTTCATACAAAAACTGTCTATTTCAACTAAATTGATCCATCCAAAACAAACTTTGTACTTTGCTATGAAGTTCCATCAGGAATGAGTTTTTCATACAAAAACTGTCTATTTCAACTTAATTCATCCGTCCAAAACGAACTTTGTACTTTGCTATGAAGTTCCACCAGGAATGAGTTTTCATGCAAAAACTGTCTATTTCAACTTAATTCATCCATCCAAAACAAACTTTTTACTTTGCTAAGAAGTTCCACCAGGAATGAGTTTTCATGCAAAAACTGTCTATTTCAACTAAATTGATCCATCCGATACGAACTTTGTACTTTGCTATGAAGTTCTACCAGGAATGAGTTTTCATACAAAAACTGTCTATTTCAACTAAATTGATCCATCCAAAACGAACTTTGTACTTTGCTATGAAGTTCCACCAGGAATGAGTTTTCATACAAAAACTGTCTATTTCAACTAAATTGATCCATCCAAAACAAACTTTGTACTTTGCTATGAAGTTCCACCAGGAATGAGTTTTCATGCAAAAACTGTCTATTTCAACTTAATTCATCCATCCAAAACGAACTTTGTACTTTGCTTTGAAGTTCCACCAGGAATGAGTTTTCATGCAAAAACTGTCTATTTCAACTAAATTGATCCATCCAAAACGAACTTTGTACTTTGCTATGAAGTTTCACCAGGAATGAGTTTTCATGCAAAAACTGTCTATTTCAACTTAATTCGTCCATCCGATTCGAACTTTGTACTTTGCTTTGAAGTTCCACCAGGAATGAGTTTTCATGCAAAAACTGTCTATTTCAACTTAATTCGTCCATCCGATACGAACTTTGTACTTTGCTATGAAGTTTCACCAGGAATGAGTTTTCATGCAAAAACTGTCTATTTCAACTTAATTCGTCCATCCTATACGAACTTTGTACTTTGCTTTGAAGTTCCACCAGGAATGAGTTTTCATGCAAAAACTGTCTATTTCAACTAAATTGATCCATCCGATACGAACTTTGTACTTTGCTATGAAGTTTCACCAGGAATGAGTTTTCATGCAAAAACTGTCTATTTCAACTAAATTGATCCATCCAAAACGAACTTTGTACTTTGCTTTGAAGTTCCACCAGGAATGAGTTTTCATGCAAAAACTGTCTATTTCAACTAGATTGATCCATCCAAAACGAACTTTGTACTTTGCTATGAAGTTTCACCAGGAATGAGTTTTCATGCAAAAACTGTCTATTTCAACTTAATTCGTCCATCCGATTCGAACTTTGTACTTTGCTTTGAAGTTCCACCAGGAATGAGTTTTCATGCAAAAACTGTCTATTTCAACTTAATTCGTCCATCCGATACGAACTTTGTACTTTGCTATGAAGTTTCACCAGGAATGAGTTTTCATGCAAAAACTGTCTATTTCAACTTAATTCGTCCATCCTATACGAACTTTGTACTTTGCTTTGAAGTTCCACCAGGAATGAGTTTTCATGCAAAAACTGTCTATTTCAACTAAATTGATCCATCCGATACGAACTTTGTACTTTGCTATGAAGTTTCACCAGGAATGAGTTTTCATGCAAAAACTGTCTATTTCAACTTAATTCGTCCATCCTATACGAACTTTGTACTTTGCTTTGAAGTTCCACCAGGAATGAGTTTTCATGCAAAAACTGTCTATTTCAACTAAATTGATCCATCCGATACGAACTTTGTACTTTGCTATGAAGTTTCACCAGGAATGAGTTTTCATGCAAAAACTGTCTATTTCAACTAAATTGATCCATCCAAAACGAACTTTGTACTTTGCTTTGAAGTTTCACCAGGAATGAGTTTTCATGCAAAAACTGTCTATTTCAACTTAATTCGTCCATCCAAAACGAACTTTGTACTTTGCTTTGAAGTTCCACCAGGAATGAGTTTTCATGCAAAAACTGTCTATTTCAACTAAATTGATCCATCCAAAACGAACTTTGTACTTTGCTTTGAAGTTCCACCAGGAATGAGTTTTCATGCAAAAACTGTCTATTTCAACTTAATTCGTCCATCCGATTCGAACTTTGTACTTTGCTACGAAGTTCCACCAGGAATGAGTTTTCGTGCAAAAACTGTCTATTTCAACTAAATAGATCCATCCAAAACGAACTTTGTACTTTGCTTTGAAGTTCCACCAGGAATGAGTTTTCATGCAAAAACTGTCTATTTCAACTAAATTGATCCATCCAAAACGAACTTTGTACTTTGCTATGAAGTTTCACCAGGAATGAGTTTTCATGCAAAAACTGTCTATTTCAACTTAATTCGTCCATCCAAAATGAACTTTGTACTTTGCTATGAAGTTCCACCAGGAATGAGTTTTCATGCAAAAACTGTCTATTTCAACTAAATTGATCCATCCAAAACGAACTTTGTACTTTGCTATGAAGTTCTACCAGGAATGAGTTTTCATGCAAAAACTGTCTATTTCAACTAAATTGATCCATCCAAAACGAACTTTGTACTTTGCTATGAAGTTCCACCAGGAATGAGTTTTCATGCAAAAACTGTCTATTTCAACTTAATTCGTCCATCCAAAACGAACTTTGTACTTTGCTATGAAGTTCCACCAGGAATTAATTTTTCATGCAAAAACTGTCTATTTCAACTTAATTCGTCCATCTGATTCGTCCATCCAAAACGAACTTTGTACTTTGCTATGAAGTTCTACCAGGAATGAGTTTTCATACAAAAACTGTCTATTTCAACTTAATTCATCCATCCAAAACGAACTTTGTACTTTGCTATGAAGTTCCACCAGGAATGAGTTTTCATGCAAAAACTGTCTATTTCAACTTAATTCGTCCATCCAAAACGAACTTTGTACTTTGCTATGAAGTTCTACCAGGAATGAGTTTTCATGCAAAAACTGTCTATTTCAACTTAATTCGTCCATCCAAAATGAACTTTGTACTTTGCTATGAAGTTCCACCAGGAATGAGTTTTCATGCAAAAACTGTCTATTTCAACTAAATTGATCCATCCAAAACGAACTTTGTACTTTGCTATGAAGTTCCACCAGGAATTAATTTTTCATGCAAAAACTGTCTATTTCAACTTAATTCGTCCATCCAAAATGAACTTTGTACTTTGCTATGAAGTTCCACCAGGAATGAGTTTTCATGCAAAAACTGTCTATTTCAACTAAATTGATCCATCCAAAACGAACTTTGTACTTTGCTATGAAGTTCCACCAGGAATTAATTTTTCATGCAAAAACTGTCTATTTCAACTTAATTCGTCCATCCAAAATGAACTTTGTACTTTGCTATGAAGTTCCACCAGGAATGAGTTTTCATGCAAAAACTGTCTATTTCAACTAAATTGATCCATCCAAAACGAACTTTGTACTTTGCTATGAAGTTCCACCAGGAATGAGTTTTCATGCAAAAACTGTCTATTTCAACTTAATTCATCCATCCAAAACGAACTTTGTACTTTGCTATGAAGTTCCACCAGGAATGAGTTTACATGCAAAAACTGTCTATTTCAACTAAATTGATCCATCCAAAACGAACTTTGTACTTTGCTATGAAGTTCTACCAGGAATGAGTTTTCATACAAAAACTGTCTATTTCAACTTAATTCGTCCATCCGATTCGAACTTTGTACTTTGCTATAAAGTTCCACCAGGAATGAGTTTACATGCAAAAACTGTCTATTTCAACTAAATTGATCCATCCAAAACGAACTTTGTACTTTGCTATGAAGTTCTACCAGGAATGAGTTTTCATGCAAAAACTGTCTATTTCAACTAAATTGATCCATCCAAAACGAACTTTGTACTTTGCTATGAAGTTCCACCAGGAATGAGTTGTCATGCAAAAACTGTCTATTTC
This sequence comes from Anopheles moucheti, assembly GCF_943734755.1. Classification (NCBI taxonomy): domain Eukaryota; kingdom Metazoa; phylum Arthropoda; class Insecta; order Diptera; family Culicidae; genus Anopheles; species Anopheles moucheti. The sequence continues at coordinate 47,653 of NW_026453800.1, read as the reverse complement.
AACTTAATTCATCCATCCAAAACGAACTTTGTACTTTGCTATGAAGTTCCACCAGGAATGAGTTTTCATACAAAAACTGTCTATTTCAACTTAATTCATCCATCCAAAACGAACTTTGTACTTTGCTATGAAGTTCTACCAGGAATGAGTTTTCATGCAAAAACTGTCTATTTCAACTAAATTGATCCATCCAAAACGAACTTTGTACTTTGCTATGAAGTTCTACCAGGAATGAGTTTTCATGCAAAAACTGTCTATTTCAACTAAATTGATCCATCCAAAACGAACTTTGTACTTTGCTATGAAGTTCCACCAGGAATGAGTTTTCATACAAAAACTGTCTATTTCAACTTAATTCATCCATCCAAAACGAACTTTGTACTTTGCTATGATGTTCTACCAGGAATGAGTTTTCATGCAAAAACTGTCTATTTCAACTAAATTGATCCATCCAAAACGAACTTTGTACTTTGCTATGAAGTTCCACCAGGAATGAGTTTTCATGCAAAAACTGTCTATTTCAACTTAATTCGTCCATCCAAAACGAACTTTGTACTTTGCTATGAAGTTCCACCAGGAATGAGTTTTCATACAAAAACTGTCTATTTCAACTTAATTCGTCCATCCGATTCGAACTTTGTACTTTGCTATAAAGTTCCACCAGGAATGAGTTTACATGCAAAAACTGTCTATTTCAACTTAATCCATCCATCGAAAACGAACTTTGTACTTTGCTATGAAGTTCCACCAGGAATGAGTTTTCATGCAAAAACTGTCTATTTCAACTAAATTCGTCCATCCAAAACGAACTTTGTACTTTGCTATGAAGTTCCACCAGGAATGAGTTGTCATGCAAAAACTGTCTATTTCAACTTAATTCATCCATCCAAAACGAACTTTGTACTTTGCTATGAAGTTCCACCAGGAATGAGTTTTCATACAAAAACTGTCTATTTCAACTTAATTCATCCATCCAAAACGAACTTTGTACTTTGCTATGAAGTTCTACCAGGAATGAGTTTTCATGCAAAAACTGTCTATTTCAACTAAATTGATCCATCCAAAACGAACTTTGTACTTTGCTATGAAGTTCCACCAGGAATGAGTTTTCATGCAAAAACTGTCTATTTCAACTTAATTCGTCCATCCAAAACGAACTTTGTACTTTGCTATGAAGTTCCACCAGGAATGAGTTTTCATGCAAAAACTGTCTATTTCAACTAAATTGATCCATCCAAAACGAACTTTGTACTTTGCTATGAAGTTCTACCAGGAATGAGTTTTCATGCAAAAACTGTCTATTTCAACTTAATTCGTCCATCCGATTCGAACTTTGTACTTTGCTATGAAGTTCTACCAGGAATGAGTTTTCATGCAAAAACTGTCTATTTCAACTTAATTCGTCCATCCGATTCGAACTTTGTACTTTGCTATGAAGTTCCACCAGAAGTGTGTTTTCATACAAAAACTGTTAATTACAACTAACTTTGTCCATCCAAAACGAACTTTGTACTTTGCTATGAAGTTCTACCAGGAATGAGTTTTCATGCAAAAACTGTCTATTTCAACTAAATTGATCCATCCAAAACGAACTTTGTACTTTGCTATGAAGTTCCACCAGGAATGAGTTTTCATGCAAAAACTGTCTATTTCAACTTAATTCATCCATCCAAAACGAACTTTGTACTTTGCTATGAAGTTCCACCAGGAATGAGTTTTCATACAAAAACTGTCTATTTCAACTTAATTCATCCATCCAAAACGAACTTTGTACTTTGCTATGAAGTTCTACCAGGAATGAGTTTTCATGCAAAAACTGTCTATTTCAACTAAATTGATCCATCCAAAACGAACTTTGTACTTTGCTATGAAGTTCCACCAGGAATGAGTTTTCATGCAAAAACTGTCTATTTCAACTTAATTCGTCCATCCAAAACGAACTTTGTACTTTGCTATGAAGTTCTACCAGGAATGAGTTTTCATGCAAAAACTGTCTATTTCAACTTAATTCGTCCATCCGATTCGAACTTTGTACTTTGCTATGAAGTTCTACCAAGAATGAGTTTTCATGCAAAAACTGTCTATTTCAACTTAATTCGTCCATCCGATTCGAACTTTGTACTTTGCTATGAAGTTCCACCAGAAGTGTGTTTTCATACAAAAACTGTTAATTACAACTAACTTTGTCCATCCAAAACGAACTTTGTACTTTGCTATGAAGTTCTACCAGGAATGAGTTTTTATGCAAAAACTGTCTATTTCAACTTAATTTGTCCATCCAAAACGAACTTTGTACTTTGCTATGAAGTTCCACCAGGAATGAGTTTTCATACAAAAACTGTCTATTTCAACTAAATTGATCCATCCAAAACGAACTTTGTACTTTGCTATGAAGTTCCACCAGGAATGAGTTTTCATGCAAAAACTGTCTATTTCAACTAAATTGATCCATCCAAAACGAACTTTGTACTTTGCTATGAAGTTCCACCAGGAATGAGTTTTCATGCAAAAACTGTCTATTTCAACTAAATTGATCCATCCAAAACGAACTTTGTACTTTGCTATGAAGTTCTACCAGGAATGAGTTTTCATGCAAAAACTGTCTATTTCAACTTAATTCGTCCATCCGATTCGAACTTTGTACTTTGCTATGAAGTTCTACCAGGAATGAGTTTTCATGCAAAAACTGTCTATTTCAACTTAATTCGTCCATCCGATTCGAACTTTGTACTTTGCTATGAAGTTCCACCAGAAGTGTGTTTTCATACAAAAACTGTTAATTACAACTAACTTTGTCCATCCAAAACGAACTTTGTACTTTGCTATGAAGTTCTACCAGGAATGAGTTTTCATGCAAAAACTGTCTATTTCAACTAAATTGATCCATCCAAAACGAACTTTGTACTTTGCTATGAAGTTCCACCAGGAATGAGTTTTCATGCAAAAACTGTCTATTTCAACTTAATTCATCCATCCAAAACGAACTTTGTACTTTGCTATGAAGTTCCACCAGGAATGAGTTTTCATACAAAAACTGTCTATTTCAACTAAATTGATCCATCCAAAACGAACTTTGTACTTTGCTATGAAGTTCTACCAGGAATGAGTTTTCATGCAAAAACTGTCTATTTCAACTAAATTGATCCATCCAAAACGAACTTTGTACTTTGCTATGAAGTTCCACCAGGAATGAGTTTTCATGCAAAAACTGTCTATTTCAACTTAATTCGTCCATCCGATTCGAACTTTGTACTTTGCTATGAAGTTCTACCAAGAATGAGTTTTCATGCAAAAACTGTCTATTTCAACTTAATTCGTCCATCCGATTCGAACTTTGTACTTTGCTATGAAGTTCCACCAGAAGTGTGTTTTCATACAAAAACTGTTAATTACAACTAACTTTGTCCATCCAAAACGAACTTTGTACTTTGCTATGAAGTTCTACCAGGAATGAGTTTTTATGCAAAAACTGTCTATTTCAACTTAATTTGTCCATCCGATACGAACTTTGTACTTTGCTATGAAGTTCTACCAGGAATGAGTTTTCATGCAAAAACTGTCTATTTCAACTTAATTCGTCCATCCGATTCGAACTTTGTACTTTGCTATGAAGTTCTACCAGGAATGAGTTTTCATGCAAAAACTGTCTATTTCAACTTAATTCGTCCATCCGATTCGAACTTTGTACTTTGCTATGAAGTTCCACCAGAAGTGTGTTTTCATACAAAAACTGTTAATTACAACTAACTTTGTCCATCCAAAACGAACTTTGTACTTTGCTATGAAGTTCTACCAGGAATGAGTTTTTATGCAAAAACTGTCTATTTCAACTTAATTTGTCCATCCGATACGAACTTTGTACTTTGCTATGAAGTTCTACCAGGAATGAGTTTTCATGCAAAAACTGTCTATTTCAACTTAATTCGTCCATCCGATTCGAACTTTGTACTTTGCTATGAAGTTCTACCAGGAATGAGTTTTTATGCAAAAACTGTCTATTTCAACTTAATTTGTCCATCCGATACGAACTTTGTACTTTGCTATGAAGTTCTACCAGGAATGAGTTTTCATGCAAAAACTGTCTATTTCAACTTAATTCGTCCATCCGATTCGAACTTTGTACTTTGCTATGAAGTTCTACCAGGAATGAGTTTTCATGCAAAAACTGTCTATTTCAACTTAATTCGTCCATCCGATTCGAACTTTGTACTTTGCTATGAAGTTCTACCAGGAATGAGTTTTCATGCAAAAACTGTCTATTTCAACTTAATTCGTCCATCCGATTCGAACTTTGTACTTTGCTATGAAGTTCCACCAGAAGTGTGTTTTCATACAAAAACTGTTAATTACAACTAACTTTGTCCATCCAAAACGAACTTTGTACTTTGCTATGAAGTTCTACCAGGAATGAGTTTTCACGCAAAAACTGTCTATTTCAACTTAATTCGTCCATCCGATTCGAACTTTGTACTTTGCTATGAAGTTCCACCAGAAGTGTGTTTTCACACAAAAACTGTTAATTACAACTAACTTTGTCCATCCAAAACGAACTTTGTACTTTGCTATGAAGTTCTACCAGGAATGAGTTTTCATGCAAAAACTGTCTATTTCAACTTAATTCGTCCATCCGATTCGAACTTTGTACTTTGCTATGAAGTTCTACCAGGAATGAGTTTTCATGCAAAAACTGTCTATTTCAACTTAATTCGTCCATCCGATTCGAACTTTGTACTTTGCTATGAAGTTCTACCAGGAATGAGTTTTCATGCAAAAACTGTCTATTTCAACTTAATTCGTCCATCCGATTCGAACTTTGTACTTTGCTATGAAGTTCTACCAGGAATGAGTTTTCATGCAAAAACTGTCTATTTCAACTTAATTCGTCCATCCGATTCGAACTTTGTACTTTGCTATGAAGTTCTACCAGGAATGAGTTTTCATGCAAAAACTGTCTATTTCAACTTAATTCGTCCATCCGATTCGAACTTTGTACTTTGCTATGAAGTTCCACCAGAAGTGTGTTTTCATACAAAAACTGTTAATTACAACTAACTTTGTCCATCCAAAACGAACTTTGTACTTTGCTATGAAGTTCTACCAGGAATGAGTTTTCATGCAAAAACTGTCTATTTCAACTTAATTCGTCCATCCGATTCGAACTTTGTACTTTGCTATGAAGTTCCACCAGAAGTGTGTTTTCACACAAAAACTGTTAATTACAACTAACTTTGTCCATCCAAAACGAACTTTGTACTTTGCTATGAAGTTCTACCAGGAATGAGTTTTCATGCAAAAACTGTCTATTTCAACTTAATTCGTCCATCCGATTCGAACTTTGTACTTTGCTATGAAGTTCTACCAGGAATGAGTTTTCATGCAAAAACTGTCTATTTCAACTTAATTCGTCCATCCGATTCGAACTTTGTACTTTGCTATGAAGTTCCACCAGAAGTGTGTTTTCATGCAAAAACTGTTAATTACAACTAACTTTGTCCATCCAAAACGAACTTTGTACTTTGCTATGAAGTTCTACCAGGAATGAGTTTTCATGCAAAAACTGTCTATTTCAACTTAATTCGTCCATCCGATTCGAACTTTGTACTTTGCTATGAAGTTCCACCAGAAGTGTGTTTTCATACAAAAACTGTTAATTACAACTAACTTTGTCCATCCAAAACGAACTTTGTACTTTGCTATGAAGTTCTACCAGGAATGAGTTTTTATGCAAAAACTGTCTATTTCAACTTAATTTGTCCATCCGATACGAACTTTGTACTTTGCTATGAAGTTCTACCAGGAATGAGTTTTCATGCAAAAACTGTCTATTTCAACTTAATTCGTCCATCCGATTCGAACTTTGTACTTTGCTATGAAGTTCTACCAGGAATGAGTTTTCATGCAAAAACTGTCTATTTCAACTTAATTCGTCCATCCGATTCGAACTTTGTACTTTGCTATGAAGTTCCACCAGAAGTGTGTTTTCATACAAAAACTGTTAATTACAACTAACTTTGTCCATCCAAAACGAACTTTGTACTTTGCTATGAAGTTCTACCAGGAATGAGTTTTCATGCAAAAACTGTCTATTTCAACTTAATTCGTCCATCCGATTCGAACTTTGTACTTTGCTATGAAGTTCCACCAGAAGTGTGTTTTCATACAAAAACTGTTAATTACAACTAACTTTGTCCATCCAAAACGAACTTTGTACTTTGCTATGAAGTTCTACCAGGAATGAGTTTTCATGCAAAAACTGTCTATTTCAACTTAATTCGTCCATCCAAAATGAACTTTGTACTTTGCTATGAAGTTCTACCAGGAATGAGTTTTCATGCAAAAACTGTCTATTTCAACTTAATTCGTCCATCCGATTCGATTTTTGTACTTTGCTATGAAGTTCTACCAGGAATGAGTTTTCATGCAAAAACTGTCTATTTCAACTAAATTGATCCATCCAAAACGAACTTTGTACTTTGCTATGAAGTTCTACCATGAATGAGTTTTCATGCAAAAACTGTCTATTTCAACTAAATTGATCCATCCAAAACGAACTTTGTACTTTGCTATGAAGTTCTACCATGAATGAGTTTTCATGCAAAAACTGTCTATTTCAACTAAATTGATCCATCCAAAACGAACTTTGTACTTTGCTATGAAGTTCTACCAGGAATGAGTTTTCATGCAAAAACTGTCTATTTCAACTTAATTCGTCCATCCGATTCGAACTTTGTACTTTGCTATGAAGTTCTACCAGGAATGAGTTTTCATGCAAAAACTGTCTATTTCAACTAAATTGATCCATCCAAAACGAACTTTGTACTTTGCTATGAAGTTCTACCATGAATGAGTTTTCATGCAAAAACTGTCTATTTCAACTAAATTGATCCATCCAAAACGAACTTTGTACTTTGCTATGAAGTTCTACCAGGAATGAGTTTTCATGCAAAAACTGTCTATTTCAACTTAATTCGTCCATCCGATTCGAACTTTGTACTTTGCTATGAAGTTCTACCAGGAATGAGTTTTCATGCAAAAACTGTCTATTTCAACTAAATTGATCCATCCAAAACGAACTTTGTACTTTGCTATGAAGTTCTACCATGAATGAGTTTTCATGCAAAAACTGTCTATTTCAACTAAATTGATCCATCCAAAACGAACTTTGTACTTTGCTATGAAGTTCTACCAGGAATGAGTTTTCATGCAAAAACTGTCTATTTCAACTTAATTCGTCCATCCGATTCGAACTTTGTACTTTGCTATGAAGTTCTACCAGGAATGAGTTTTCATGCAAAAACTGTCTATTTCAACTTAATTCGTCCATCCAAAATGAACTTTGTACTTTGCTATGAAGTTCTACCAGGAATGAGTTTTCATGCAAAAACTGTCTATTTCAACTAAATTGATCCATCCAAAACGAACTTTGTACTTTGCTATGAAGTTCTACCATGAATGAGTTTTCATGCAAAAACTGTCTATTTCAACTAAATTGATCCATCCAAAACGAACTTTGTACTTTGCTATGAAGTTCTACCAGGAATGAGTTTTCATGCAAAAACTGTCTATTTCAACTAAATTGATCCATCCAAAACGAACTTTGTACTTTGCTATGAAGTTCTACCATGAATGAGTTTTCATGCAAAAACTGTCTATTTCAACTAAATTGATCCATCCAAAACGAACTTTGTACTTTGCTATGAAGTTCTACCAGGAATGAGTTTTCATGCAAAAACTGTCTATTTCAACTTAATTCGTCCATCCGATTCGAACTTTGTACTTTGCTATGAAGTTCTACCAGGAATGAGTTTTCATGCAAAAACTGTCTATTTCAACTTAATTCGTCCATCCAAAATGAACTTTGTACTTTGCTATGAAGTTCTACCAGGAATGAGTTTTCATGCAAAAACTGTCTATTTCAACTTAATTCGTCCATCCGATTCGAACTTTGTACTTTGCTATGAAGTTCTACCAGGAATGAGTTTTCATGCAAAAACTGTCTATTTCAACTAAATTGATCCATCCAAAACGAACTTTGTACTTTGCTATGAAGTTCTACCATGAATGAGTTTTCATGCAAAAACTGTCTATTTCAACTAAATTGATCCATCCAAAACGAACTTTGTACTTTGCTATGAAGTTCTACCATAAATGAGTTTTCATGCAAAAACTGTCTATTTCAACTAAATTGATCCATCCAAAACGAACTTTGTACTTTGCTATGAAGTTCTACCAGGAATGAGTTTTCATGCAAAAACTGTCTATTTCAACTTAATTCGTCCATCCGATTCGAACTTTGTACTTTGCTATGAAGTTCTACCAGGAATGAGTTTTCATGCAAAAACTGTCTATTTCAACTAAATTGATCCATCCAAAACGAACTTTGTACTTTGCTATGAAGTTCTACCATGAATGAGTTTTCATGCAAAAACTGTCTATTTCAACTAAATTGATCCATCCAAAACGAACTTTGTACTTTGCTATGAAGTTCTACCAGGAATGAGTTTTCATGCAAAAACTGTCTATTTCAACTTAATTCGTCCATCCGATTCGAACTTTGTACTTTGCTATGAAGTTCTACCAGGAATGAGTTTTCATGCAAAAACTGTCTATTTCAACTAAATTGATCCATCCAAAACGAACTTTGTACTTTGCTATGAAGTTCTACCATGAATGAGTTTTCATGCAAAAACTGTCTATTTCAACTAAATTGATCCATCCAAAACGAACTTTGTACTTTGCTATGAAGTTCTACCAGGAATGAGTTTTCATGCAAAAACTGTCTATTTCAACTTAATTCGTCCATCCGATTCGAACTTTGTACTTTGCTATGAAGTTCTACCAGGAATGAGTTTTCATGCAAAAACTGTCTATTTCAACTAAATTGATCCATCCAAAACGAACTTTGTACTTTGCTATGAAGTTCTACCAGGAATGAGTTTTCATGCAAAAACTGTCTATTTCAACTAAATTGATCCATCCAAAACGAACTTTGTACTTTGCTATGAAGTTCTACCATGAATGAGTTTTCATGCAAAAACTGTTTATTTCAACTAAATTGATCCATCCAAAACGAACTTTGTACTTTACTATGAAGTTCTACCAGGAATGAGTTTTCATGCAAAAACTGTCTATTTCAACTTAATTCGTCCATCCGATTCGAACTTTGTACTTTGCTATGAAGTTCTACCAGGAATGAGTTTTCATGCAAAAACTGTCTATTTCAACTTAATTCGTCCATCCGATTCGAACTTTGTACTTTGCTATGAAGTTCTACCAGGAATGAGTTTTCATGCAAAAACTGTCTATTTCAACTAAATTGATCCATCCAAAACGAACTTTGTACTTTGCTATGAAGTTCTACCATGAATGAGTTTTCATGCAAAAACTGTCTATTTCAACTAAATTGATCCATCCAAAACGAACTTTGTACTTTGCTATGAAGTTCTACCAGGAATGAGTTTTCATGCAAAAACTGTCTATTTCAACTTAATTCGTCCATCCGATTCGAACTTTGTACTTTGCTATGAAGTTCTACCAGGAATGAGTTTTCATGCAAAAACTGTCTATTTCAACTTAATTCGTCCATCCGATTCGAACTTTGTACTTTGCTATGAAGTTCTACCAGGAATGAGTTTTCATGCAAAAACTGTCTATTTCAACTAAATTGATCCATCCAAAACGAACTTTGTACTTTGCTATGAAGTTCTACCATGAATGAGTTTTCATGCAAAAACTGTCTATTTCAACTAAATTGATCCATCCAAAACGAACTTTGTACTTTGCTATGAAGTTCTACCAGGAATGAGTTTTCATGCAAAAACTGTCTATTTCAACTTAATTCGTCCATCCGATTCGAACTTTGTACTTTGCTATGAAGTTCTACCAGGAATGAGTTTTCATGCAAAAACTGTCTATTTCAACTAAATTGATCCATCCAAAACGAACTTTGTACTTTGCTATGAAGTTCTACCATGAATGAGTTTTCATGCAAAAACTGTCTATTTCAACTAAATTGATCCATCCAAAACGAACTTTGTACTTTGCTATGAAGTTCTACCAGGAATGAGTTTTCATGCAAAAACTGTCTATTTCAACTTAATTCGTCCATCCAAAATGAACTTTGTACTTTGCTATGAAGTTCTACCAGGAATGAGTTTTCATGCAAAAACTGTCTATTTCAACTAAATTGATCCATCCAAAACGAACTTTGTACTTTGCTATGAAGTTCTACCAGGAATGAGTTTTCATGCAAAAACTGTCTATTTCAACTTAATTCGTCCATCCAAAACGAACTTTGTACTTTGCTATGAAGTTCTACCAGGAATGAGTTTTCATGCAAAAACTGTCTATTTCAACTTAATTCGTCCATCCAAAATGAACTTTGTACTTTGCTATGAAGTTCTACCAGGAATGAGTTTTCATGCAAAAACTGTCTATTTCAACTTAATTCGTCCATCCGATTCGAACTTTGTACTTTGCTATGAAGTTCCACCAGGAATGAGTTTTCATGCAAAAACTGTCTATTTCAACTTAATTGATCCATCCAAAACGAACTTTGTACTTTGCTATGAAGTTCTACCAGGAATGAGTTTTCATGCAAAAACTGTCTATTTCAACTTAATTCGTCCATCCAAAATGAACTTTGTACTTTGCTATGAAGTTCTACCAGGAATGAGTTTTCATGCAAAAACTGTCTATTTCAACTTAATTCGTCCATCCAAAACGAACTTTGTACTTTGCTATGAAGTTCTACCAGGAATGAGTTTTCATGCAAAAACTGTCTATTTCAACTTAATTGATCCATCCAAAACGAACTTTGTACTTTGCTATGAAGTTCTACCAGGAATGAGTTTTCATGCAAAAACTGTCTATTTCAACTTAATTCGTCCATCCGATTCGAACTTTGTACTTTGTTATGAAGTTCTACCAGGAATAAGTTTTCATGCAAAAACTGTCTATTTCAACTTAATTCGTCCATCCGATTCGAACTTTGTACTTTGCTGTGAAGTTCCACCAGGAATGAGTTTTCATGCAAAAACTGTCTATTTCAACTAAATTGATCCATCCAAAACGAACTTTGTACTTTGCTATGAAGTTCTACCAGGAATGAGTTTTCATGCAAAAACTGTCTATTTCAACTTAATTCGTTCATCCAAAACGAACTTTGTACTTTGCTATGAAGTTCTACCAGGAATGAGTTTTCATGCAAAAACTGTCTATTTCAACTTAATTCGTCCATCCGATTCGAACTTTGTACTTTGCTATGAAGTTCTACCAGGAATAAGTTTTCATGCAAAAACTGTCTATTTCAACTTAATTCGTCCATCCGATTCGAACTTTGTACTTTGCTATGAAGTTCCACCAGGAATGAGTTTTCATGCAAAAACTGTCTATTTCAACTAAATTGATCCATCCAAAACGAACTTTGTACTTTGCTATGAAGTTCTACCAGGAATGAGTTTTCATGCAAAAACTGTCTATTTCAACTTAATTCGTCCATCCAAAACGAACTTTGTACTTTGCTATGAAGTTCTACCAGGAATGAGTTTTCATGCAAAAACTGTCTATTTCAACTTAATTCGTCCATCCGATTCGAACTTTGTACTTTGCTATGAAGTTCTACCAGGAATAAGTTTTCATGCAAAAACTGTCTATTTCAACTTAATTCGTCCATCCGATTCGAACTTTGTACTTTGCTATGAAGTTCCACCAGGAATGAGTTTTCATGCAAAAACTGTCTATTTCAACTAACTTTATCCATCCAAAACGAACTTTGTACTTTGCTATGAAGTTCTACCAGGAATGAGTTTTCATGCAAAAACTGTCTATTTCAACTTAATTCGTCCATCCGATTCGAACTTTGTACTTTGCTATGAAGTTCTACCAGGAATAAGTTTTCATGCAAAAACTGTCTATTTCAACTTAATTCGTCCATCCGATTCGAACTTTGTACTTTGCTATGAAGTTCCACCAGGAATGAGTTTTCATGCAAAAACTGTCTATTTCAACTAAATTGATCCATCCAAAACGAACTTTGTACTTTGCTATGAAGTTCTACCAGGAATGAGTTTTCATGCAAAAACTGTCTATTTCAACTTAATTCGTCCATCCAAAACGAACTTTGTACTTTGCTATGAAGTTCTACCAGGAATGAGTTTTCATGCAAAAACTGTCTATTTCAACTTAATTCGTCCATCCAAAATGAACTTTGTACTTTGCTATGAAGTTCTACCAGGAATGAGTTTTCATGCAAAAACTGTCTATTTCAACTTAATTCGTCCATCCGATTCGAACTTTGTACTTTGCTATGAAGTTCCACCAGGAATGAGTTTTCATGCAAAAACTGTCTATTTCAACTTAATTGATCCATCCAAAACGAACTTTGTACTTTGCTATGAAGTTCTACCAGGAATGAGTTTTCATGCAAAAACTGTCTATTTCAACTTAATTCGTCCATCCAAAATGAACTTTGTACTTTGCTATGAAGTTCTACCAGGAATGAGTTTTCATGCAAAAACTGTCTATTTCAACTTAATTCGTCCATCCAAAACGAACTTTGTACTTTGCTATGAAGTTCTACCAGGAATGAGTTTTCATGCAAAAACTGTCTATTTCAACTAACTTTATCCATCCAAAACGAACTTTGTACTTTGCTGTGAAGTTCTACCAGGAATGAGTTTTCATGCAAAAACTGTCTATTTCAACTAAATTGATCCATCCAAAACGAACTTTGTACTTTGCTATGAAGTTCTACCAGGAATGAGTTTTCATGCAAAAACTGTCTATTTCAACTTAATTCGTCCATCCGATTCGAACTTTGTACTTTGCTATGAAGTTCCACCAGGAATGAGTTTTCATGCAAAAACTGTCTATTTCAACTAACTTTATCCATCCAAAACGAACTTTGTACTTTGCTGTGAAGTTCTACCAGGAATGAGTTTTCATGCAAAAACTGTCTATTTCAACTTAATTGATCCATCCAAAACGAACTTTGTACTTTGCTATGAAGTTCTACCAGGAATGAGTTTTCATGCAAAAACTGTCTATTTCAACTTAATTCGTCCATCCAAAATGAACTTTGTACTTTGCTATGAAGTTCTACCAGGAATGAGTTTTCATGCAAAAACTGTCTATTTCAACTTAATTCGTCCATCCAAAACGAACTTTGTACTTTGCTATGAAGTTCTACCAGGAATGAGTTTTCATGCAAAAACTGTCTATTTCAACTAAATTGATCCATCCAAAACGAACTTTGTACTTTGCTATGAAGTTCCACCAGGAATGAGTTTTCATACAAAAACTGTCTATTTCAACTTTATTCATCCATCCGATACGAACTTTGTACTTTGCTATGAAGTTCCACCAGGAATGAGTTTTCATGCAAAAACTGTCTATTTCAACTTAATTCATCCATCCGATACGAACTTTGTACTTTGCTATGAAGTTCCACCAGGAATGAGTTTTCATGCAAAAACTGTCTATTTCAACTAAATTGATCCATCCAAAACGAACTTTGTACTTTGCTATGAAGTTCCACCAGGAATGAGTTTTCATACAAAAACTGTCTATTTCAACTTAATTCATCCATCCAAAACGAACTTTGTACTTTGCTATGAAGTTCCACCAGGAATGAGTTTTCATACAAAAACTGTTAATTACAACTAACTTTGTCCATCCAAAACGAACTTTGTACTTTGCTATGAAGTTCCACCAGGAATGAGTTTTCATGCAAAAACTGTCTATTTCAACTAAATTGATCCATCCAAAACGAACTTTGTACTTTGCTATGAAGTTCCACCAGGAATGAGTTTTCATGCAAAAACTGTCTATTTCAACTAAATTGATCCATCCAAAACGAACTTTGTACTTTGCTATGAAGTTCCACCAGGAATGAGTTTTCATGCAAAAACTGTCTATTTCAACTAAATTGATCCATCCAAAACGAACTTTGTACTTTGCTATGAAGTTCCACCAGGAATGAGTTTTCATACAAAAACTGTCTATTTCAACTTAATTCATCCATCCAAAACGAACTTTGTACTTTGCTATGAAGTTCCACCAGGAATGAGTTTTCATGCAAAAACTGTCTATTTCAACTAAATTGATCCATCCAAAACGAACTTTGTACTTTGCTATGAAGTTCCACCAGGAATGAGTTTTCATACAAAAACTGTCTATTTCAACTTAATTCATCCATCCAAAACGAACTTTGTACTTTGCTATGAAGTTCCACCAGGAATGAGTTTTCATACAAAAACTGTTAATTACAACTAACTTTGTCCATCCAAAACGAACTTTGTACTTTGCTATGAAGTTCCACCAGGAATGAGTTTTCATGCAAAAACTGTCTATTTCAACTAAATTGATCCATCCAAAACGAACTTTGTACTTTGCTATGAAGTTCCACCAGGAATGAGTTTTCATGCAAAAACTGTCTATTTCAACTTAATTCGTCCATCCAAAACGAACTTTGTACTTTGCTATGAAGTTCTACCAGGAATGAGTTTTCATGCAAAAACTGTCTATTTCAACTAAATTGATCCATCCAAAACGAACTTTGTGCTTTGCTATGAAGTTCCACCAGGAATGAGTGTTCATACAAAAACTGTCTATTTCAACTTTATTCATCCATCCGATACGAACTTTGTACTTTGCTATGAAGTTCCACCAGGAATGAGTTTTCATGCAAAAACTGTCTATTTCAACTAAATTGATCCATGCAAAATGATCTGTGTACTTTGCTATGAAGTTCTACCAGAAATGAGTTTTCATGCAAAAACTGTCTATTTCAACTAAATTGATCCATCCAAAACGAACTTTGTACTTTGCTATGAAGTTCCACCAGGAATGAGTTTTCATACAAAAACTGTCTATTTCAACTTAATTCATCCATCCAAAACGAACTTTGTACTTTGCTATGAAGTTCTACCAGGAATGAGTTTTCATGCAAAAACTGTCTATTTCAACTAAATTGATCCATCCAAAACGAACTTTGTGCTTTGCTATGAAGTTCCACCAGGAATGAGTGTTCATACAAAAACTGTCTATTTCAACTTAATTCGTCCATCCGATTCGAACTTTGTACTTTGCTATGAAGTTCCACCAGGAATGAGTTTTCATGCAAAAACTGTCTATTTCAACTAAATTGATCCATCCAAAACGAACTTTGTACTTTGCTATGAAGTTCCACCAGGAATGAGTGTTCATACAAAAACTGTCTATTTCAACTTTATTCGTCCATCCGATTCGAACTTTGTACTTTGCTATGAAGTTCCACCAGGAATGAGTTTTCATGCAAAAACTGTCTATTTCAACTAAATTGATCCATCCAAAACGAACTTTGTACTTTGCTATGAAGTTCCACCAGGAATGAGTTTTCATGCAAAAACTGTCTATTTCAACTAAATTGATCCATCCAAAACGAACTTTGTACTTTGCTATGAAGTTCCACCAGGAATGAGTTTTCATACAAAAACTGTCTATTTCAACTAACTTTGTCCATCCAAAACGAACTTTGTACTTTGCTATGAAGTTCCACCAGGAATGAGTTTTCATGCAAAAACTGTCTATTTCAACTTAATTCGTCAATCCGATTCGAACTTTGTACTTTGCTATGAAGTTCCACCAGGAATGAGTTTTCATGCAAAAACTGTCTATTTCAACTAAATTGATCCATCCAAAACGAACTTTGTACTTTGCTATGAAGTTCCACCAGGAATGAGTGTTCATACAAAAACTGTCTATTTCAACTTTATTCGTCCATCCGATTCGAACTTTGTACTTTGCTATGAAGTTCCACCAGGAATGAGTTTTCATGCAAAAACTGTCTATTTCAACTAAATTGATCCATCCAAAACGAACTTTGTACTTTGCTATGAAGTTCCACCAGGAATGAGTTTTCATGCAAAAACTGTCTATTTCAACTAAATTGATCCATCCAAAACGAACTTTGTACTTTGCTATGAAGTTCAACCAGGAATGAGTTTTCATGCAAAAACTGTCTATTTCAACTTAATTCGTCAATCCGATTCGAACTTTGTACTTTGCTATGAAGTTCCACCAGGAATGAGTTTTCATGCAAAAACTGTCTATTTCAACTAAATTGATCCATCCAAAACGAACTTTGTACTTTGCTATGAAGTTCTACCAGGAATGAGTTTTCATGCAAAAACTGTCTATTTCAACTTAATTCGTCCATCCGATTCGAACTTTGTACTTTGCTATGAAGTTCCACCAGGAATGAGTTTTCATGCAAAAACTGTCTATTTCAACTAAATTGATCCATCCAAAACGAACTTTGTACTTTGCTATGAAGTTCCACCAGGAATGAGTTTTCATACAAAAACTGTCTATTTCAACTTTATTCATCCATCCGATACGAACTTTGTACTTTGCTATGAAGTTCCACCAGGAATGAGTTTTCATGCAAAAACTGTCTATTTCAACTTAATTCATCCATCCGATACGAAGTTTGTACTTTGCTATGAAGTTCCACCAGGAATGAGTTTTCATGCAAAAACTGTCTATTTCAACTAAATTGATCCATCCAAAACGAACTTTGTACTTTGCTATGAAGTTCCACCAGGAATGAGTTTTCATGCAAAAACTGTCTATTTCAACTAAATTGATCGATCCAAAACGAACTTTGTACTTTGCTATGAAGTTCCACCAGGAATGAGTTTTCATGCAAAAACTGTCTATTTCAACTAAATTGATCCATCCAAAACGAACTTTGTACTTTGCTATGAAGTTCCACCAGGAATGAGTTTTCATACAAAAACTGTCTATTTCAACTTAATTCATCCATCCAAAACGAACTTTGTACTTTGCTATGAAGTTCCACCAGGAATGAGTTTTCATACAAAAACTGTTAATTACAACTAACTTTGTCCATCCAAAACGAACTTTGTACTTTGCTATGAAGTTCCACCAGGAATGAGTTTTCATGCAAAAACTGTCTATTTCAACTAAATTGATCGATCCAAAACGAACTTTGTACTTTGCTATGAAGTTCTACCAGGAATGAGTTTTCATGCAAAAACTGTCTATTTCAACTAAATTGATCCATCCAAAACGAACTTTGTGCTTTGCTATGAAGTTCCACCAGGAATGAGTGTTCATACAAAAACTGTCTATTTCAACTTTATTCATCCATCCGATACGAACTTTGTACTTTGCTATGAAGTTCCACCAGGAATGAGTTTTCATGCAAAAACTGTCTATTTCAACTTAATTCGTCCATCCGATTCGTCCATCCAAAACGAACTTTGTACTTTGCTATGAAGTTCTACCAGGAATGAGTTTTCATGCAAAAACTGTCTATTTCAACTAAATTGATCCATCCAAAACGAACTTTGTACTTTGCTATGAAGTTCCACCAGGAATTAATTTTTCATGCAAAAACTGTCTATTTCAACTTAATTCGTCCATCCGATTCGAACTTTGTACTTTGCTATGAAGTTCCACCAGGAATGAGTTTTCATGCAAAAACTGTCTATTTCAACTAAATTGATCCATCCGATTCGAACTTTGTACTTTGCTATGAAGTTCCACCAGGAATGAGTTTTCATGCAAAAACTGTCTATTTCAACTAAATTGATCCATCCGATACGAACTTTGTACTTTGCTATGAAGGTTCACCAGGAATGAGTTTTCATGTAAAAACTGTCTATTTCAACTAAATTGATCCATCCGATTCGAACTTTGTACTTTGCTATGAAGTTCCACCAGGAATGAGTTTTCATGCAAAAACTGTCTATTTCAACTAAATTGATCCATCCAAAACGAACTTTGTACTTTGCTATGAAGTTCTACCAGGAATGAGTTTTCATGCAAAAACTGTCTATTTCAACTAAATTGATCCATCCGATTCGAACTTTGTACTTTGCTATGAAGTTCTACCAGGAATGAGTTTTCATGCAAAAACTGTCTATTTCAACTAAATTGATCCATCCGATACGAACTTTGTACTTTGCTATGAAGTTCCACCAGGAATGAGTTTTCATGCAAAAACTGTCTATTTCAACTAAATTGATCCATCCGATTCGAACTTTGTACTTTGCTATGAAGTTCCACCAGGAATGAGTTTTCATGCAAAAACTGTCTATTTCAACTAAATTGATCCATCCGATTCGAACTTTGTACTTTGCTATGAAGTTCCACCAGGAATGAGTTTTCATGCAAAAACTGTCTATTTCAACTAAATTGATCCATCCAAAACGAACTTTGTGCTTTGCTATGAAGTTCCACCAGGAATGAGTGTTCATACAAAAACTGTCTTTTTCAACTAAATTGATCCATCCAAAACGAACTTTGTACTTTGCTATGAAGTTCTACCAGGAATGAGTTTTCATGCAAAAACTGTCTATTTCAACTTAATTCGTCCATCCGATTCGAACTTTGTACTTTGCTATGAAGTTCTACCAGGAATGAGTTTTCATGCAAAAACTGTCTATTTCAACTAAATTGATCCATCCAAAACGAACTTTGTGCTTTGCTATGAAGTTCCACCAGGAATGAGTGTTCATACAAAAACTGTCTATTTCAACTTTATTCATCCATCCGATACGAACTTTGTACTTTGCTATGAAGTTCCACCAGGAATGAGTTTTCATGCAAAAACTGTCTATTTCAACTAAATTGATCCATCCAAAACGAACTTTGTACTTTGCTATGAAGTTCCACCAGGAATGAGTTTTCATGCAAAAACTGTCTGTTTCAACTAAATTGATCCATCCAAAACGAACTTTGTACTTTGCTATGAAGTTCTACCAGGAATGAGTTTTCATGCAAAAACTGTCTATTTCAACTTAATTCGTCCATCCGATTCGAACTTTGTACTTTGCTATGAAGTTCTACCAGGAATGAGTTTTCATGCAAAAACTGTCTATTTCAACTAAATTGATCCATCCAAAACGAACTTTGTGCTTTGCTATGAAGTTCCACCAGGAATGAGTGTTCATACAAAAACTGTCTATTTCAACTTTATTCATCCATCCGATACGAACTTTGTACTTTGCTATGAAGTTCCACCAGGAATGAGTTTTCATGCAAAAACTGTCTATTTCAACTAAATTGATCCATCCAAAACGAACTTTGTACTTTGCTATGAAGTTCCACCAGGAATGAGTTTTCATACAAAAACTGTTAATTACAACTAACTTTGTCCATCCAAAACGAACTTTGTACTTTGCTATGAAGTTCCACCAGGAATGAGTTTTCATGCAAAAACTGTCTATTTCAACTAAATTGATCCATCCAAAACGAACTTTGTACTTTGCTATGAAGTTCTACCAGGAATGAGTTTTCATGCAAAAACTGTCTATTTCAACTAAATTGATCCATCCAAAACGAACTTTGTACTTTACTATGAAGTTCCACCAGGAATGAGTTTTCATGCAAAAACTGTCTATTTCAACTTAATTCGTCCATCCGATTCGAACTTTGTACTTTGCTATGAAGTTCCACCAGGAATGAGTTTTCATGCAAAAACTGTCTATTTCAACTAAATTGATCCATCCGATTCGAACTTTGTACTTTGCTACGAAGTTCCACCAGGAATGAGTTTTCATGCAAAAACTGTCTATTTCAACTAAATTGATCCATCCGATTCGAACTTTGTACTTTGCTATGAAGTTCCACCAGGAATGAGTTTTCATGCAAAAACTGTCTATTTCAACTAAATTGATCCATCCGATTCGAACTTTGTACTTTGCTATGAAGTTCCACCAGGAATGAGTTTTCATGCAAAAACTGTCTATTTCAACTAAATTGATCCATCCAAAACGAACTTTGTGCTTTGCTATGAAGTTCCACCAGGAATGAGTGTTCATACAAAAACTGTCTATTTCAACTAAATTGATCCATCCAAAACGAACTTTGTACTTTGCTATGAAGTTCTACCAGGAATGAGTTTTCATGCAAAAACTGTCTATTTCAACTTAATTCGTCCATCCGATTCGAACTTTGTACTTTGCTATGAAGTTCCACCAGGAATGAGTTTTCATGCAAAAACTGTCTATTTCAACTAAATTGATCCATCCAAAACGAACTTTGTACTTTGCTATGAAGTTCCACCAGGAATGAGTTTTCATGCAAAAACTGTCTATTTCAACTAAATTGATCCATCCAAAACGAACTTTGTACTTTGCTATGAAGTTCCACCAGGAATGAGTTTTCATACAAAAACTGTCTATTTCAACTTTATTCATCCATCCGATTCGAACTTTGTACTTTGCTATGAAGTTCTACCAGGAATGAGTTTTCATGCAAAAACTGTCTATTTCAACTAAATTGATCCATCCAAAACGAACTTTGTGCTTTGCTATGAAGTTCCACCAGGAATGAGTGTTCATACAAAAACTGTCTATTTCAACTTTATTCATCCATCCGATTCGAACTTTGTACTTTGCTATGAAGTTCTACCAGGAATGAGTTTTCATGCAAAAACTGTCTATTTCAACTTAATTCGTTCATCCGATTCGAACTTTGTACTTTGCTATGAAGTTCCACCAGGAATGAGTTTTCATGCAAAAACTGTCTATTTCAACTAAATTGATCCATCCAAAACGAACTTTGTACTTTGCTATGAAGTTCCACCAGGAATGAGTTTTCATGCAAAAACTGTCTATTTCAACTAAATTGATCCATCCAAAACGAACTTTGTACTTTGCTATGAAGTTCCACCAGGAATGAGTTTTCATGCAAAAACTGTCTATTTCAACTTAATTCGTCCATCCGATTCGAACTTTGTACTTTGCTATGAAGTTCTACCAGGAATGAGTTTTCATGCAAAAACTGTCTATTTCAACTAAATTGATCCATCCAAAACGAACTTTGTGCTTTGCTATGAAGTTCCACCAGGAATGAGTGTTCATACAAAAACTGTCTATTTCAACTTTATTCATCCATCCGATACGAACTTTGTACTTTGCTATGAAGTTCCACCAGGAATGAGTTTTCATGCAAAAACTGTCTATTTCAACTAAATTGATCTATCCAAAACGAACTTTGTACTTTGCTATGAAGTTCCACCAGGAATGAGTTTTCATACAAAAACTGTCTATTTCAACTTAATTCATCCATCCAAAACGAACTTTGTACTTTGCTATGAAGTTCCACCAGGAATGAGTTTTCATACAAAAACTGTTAATTACAACTAACTTTGTCCATCCAAAACGAACTTTGTACTTTGCTATGAAGTTCCACCAGGAATGAGTTTTCATGCAAAAACTGTCTATTTCAACTAAATTGATCCATCCAAAACGAACTTTGTACTTTGCTATGAAGTTCTACCAGGAATGAGTTTTCATGCAAAAACTGTCTATTTCAACTAAATTGATCCATCCAAAACGAACTTTGTACTTTGCTATGAAGTTCCACCAGGAATGAGTTTTCATGCAAAAACTGTCTATTTCAACTAAATTGATCCATCCAAAACGAACTTTGTACTTTACTATGAAGTTCCACCAGGAATGAGTTTTCATGCAAAAACTGTCTATTTCAACTTAATTCGTCCATCCGATTCGAACTTTGTACTTTGCTATGAAGTTTCACCAGGAATGAGTTTTCATGCAAAAACTGTCTATTTCAACTTAATTCGTCCATCCGATTCGAACTTTGTACTTTGCTATGAAGTTCTACCAGGAATGAGTTTTCATGCAAAAACTGTCTATTTCAACTAAATTGATCCATCCAAAACGAACTTTGTACTTTACTATGAAGTTCCACCAGGAATGAGTTTTCA
The DNA here is from genome assembly GCF_943734755.1 of Anopheles moucheti. Lineage (NCBI taxonomy): Eukaryota > Metazoa > Arthropoda > Insecta > Diptera > Culicidae > Anopheles > Anopheles moucheti. The sequence goes on along the minus strand of NW_026453800.1, from coordinate 25,908 downwards.
TGCAAAAACTGTCTATTTCAACTTAATTCGTCCATCCGATACGAACTTTGTACTTTGCTATGAAGTTTCACCAGGAATGAGTTTTCATGCAAAAACTGTCTATTTCAACTTAATTCGTCCATCCGATTCGAACTTTGTACTTTGCTATGAAGTTTCACCAGGAATGAGTTTTCATGCAAAAACTGTCTATTTCAACTTAATTCGTCCATCCGATTCGAACTTTGTACTTTGCTATGAAGTTCCACCAGGAATGAGTTTTCATACAAAAACTGTCTATTTCAACTTAATTCATCCATCCAAAACGAAATTTGTACTTTGCTATGAAGTTCCACCAGGAATGAGTTTTCATGCAAAAACTGTTAATTACACCTAACTTTGTCCATCCAAAACGAACTTTGTACTTTGCTATGAAGTTCCACCAGGAATGAGTTTTCATGCAAAAACTGTCTATTTCAACTAAATTGATCCATCCAAAACGAACTTTGTACTTTGCTATGAAGTTCCACCAGGAATGAGTTTTCATACAAAAACTGTCTATTTCAACTTTATTCATCCATCCGATACGAACTTTGTACTTTGCTATGAAGTTCCACCAGGAATGAGTTTTCATGCAAAAACTGTCTATTTCAACTTAATTCGTCCATTCAAAACGAACTTTGTACTTTGCTATGAAGTTCTACCAGGAATGAGTTTTCATGCAAAAACTGTCTATTTCAACTAAATTGATCCATCCAAAACGAACTTTGTACTTTGCTATAAAGTTCCACCAGGAATGAGTTTTCATACAAAAACTGTCTATTTCAACTTAATTCATCCATCCAAAACGAACTTTGTACTTTGCTATGAAGTTCCACCAGGAATGAGTTTTCATGCAAAAACTGTTAATTACACCTAACTTTGTCCATCCAAAACGAACTTTGTACTTTGCTATGAAGTTCCACCAGGAATGAGTTTTCATGCAAAAACTGTCTATTTCAACTAAATTGATCCATCCAAAACGAACTTTGTACTTTGCTATGAAGTTCCACCAGGAATGAGTTTTCATACAAAAACTGTCTATTTCAACTTTATTCATCCATCCGATACGAACTTTGTACTTTGCTATGAAGTTCCACCAGGAATGAGTTTTCATGCAAAAACTGTCTATTTCAACTTAATTCGTCCATTCAAAACGAACTTTGTACTTTGCTATGAAGTTCTACCAGTAATGAGTTTTCATGCAAAAACTGTCTATTTCAACTAAATTGATCCATCCAAAACGAACTTTGTACTTTGCTATGAAGTTCCACCAGGAATGAGTTTTCATGCAAAAACTGTCTATTTCAACTTAATTCGTCCATCCGATTCGAACTTTGTACTTTGCTATGAAGTTCCACCAGGAATGAGTTTTCATGCAAAAACTGTCTATTTCAACTAAATTGATCCATCCAAAACGAACTTTGTGCTTTGCTATGAAGTTCCACCAGGAATGAGTGTTCATACAAAAACTGTCTATTTCAACTAAATTGATCCATCCAAAACGAACTTTGTACTTTGCTATGAAGTTCCACCAGGAATGAGTTTTCATGCAAAAACTGTCTATTTCAACTTAATTCGTCCATCCGATTCGAACTTTGTACTTTGCTATGAAGTTCTACCAGGAATGAGTTTTCATGCAAAAACTGTCTATTTCAACTAAATTGATCCATCCAAAACGAACTTTGTACTTTGCTATGAAGTTCTACCAGGAATGAGTTTTCATGCAAAAACTGTCTATTTCAACTTAATTCGTCCATCCGATTCGAACTTTGTACTTTGCTATGAAATTCCACCAGGAATGAGTTTTCATGCAAAAACTGTCTATTTCAACTAAATTGATCCATCCAAAACGAACTTTGTACTTTGCTATGAAGTTCCACCAGGAATGAGTTTTCATACAAAAACTGTCTATTTCAACTTTATTCATCCATCCGATACGAACTTTGTACTTTGCTATGAAGTTCCACCAGGAATGAGTTTTCATGCAAAAACTGTCTATTTCAACTTAATTCGTCCATTCAAAACGAACTTTGTACTTTGCTATGAAGTTCTACCAGGAATGAGTTTTCATGCAAAAACTGTCTATTTCAACTAAATTGATCCATCCAAAACGAACTTTGTACTTTGCTATGAAGTTCCACCAGGAATGAGTTTTCATGCAAAAACTGTCTATTTCAACTTAATTCGTCCATCCGATTCGAACTTTGTACTTTGCTATGAAGTTCTACCAGGAATGAGTTTTCATGCAAAAACTGTCTATTTCAACTAAATTGATCCATCCAAAACGAACTTTTTGCTTTGCTATGAAGTTCCACCAGGAATGAGTGTTCATACAAAAACTGTCTATTTCAACTTTATTCATCCATCCGATACGAACTTTGTACTTTGCTATGAAGTTCCACCAGGAATGAGTTTTCATGCAAAAACTGTCTATTTCAACTAAATTGATCCATCCAAAACGAACTTTGTACTTTGCTATGAAGTTCCACCAGGAATGAGTTTTCATGCAAAAACTGTCTATTTCAACTAAATTGATCCATCCAAAATGATCTGTGTACTTTGCTATGAAGTTCTACCAGGAATGAGTTTTCATGCAAAAACTGTCTATTTCAACTAAATTGATCCATCCAAAACGAACTTTGTACTTTGCTATGAAGTTCCACCAGGAATGAGTTTTCATGCAAAAACTGTCTATTTCAACTTAATTCGTCCATCCAAAACGAACTTTGTACTTTGCTATGAAGTTCTACCAGGAATGAGTTTTCATGCAAAAACTGTCTATTTCAACTAAATTGATCCATCCAAAACGAACTTTGTACTTTGCTATGAAGTTCCACCAGGAATGAGTTTTCATGCAAAAACTGTCTATTTCAACTTAATTCGTCCATCCGATTCGAACTTTGTACTTTGCTATGAAGTTCTACCAGGAATGAGTTTTCATGCAAAAACTGTCTATTTCAACTAAATTGATCCATCCAAAACGAACTTTGTACTTTGCTATGAAGTTCCACCAGGAATGAGTTTTCATGCAAAAACTGTCTATTTCAACTAAATTGATCCATCCAAAATAATCTGTGTACTTTGCTATGAAGTTCCACCAGGAATGAGTGTTCATACAAAAACTGTCTATTTCAACTTAATTCGTCCATCCGATTCGAACTTTGTACTTTGCTATGAAGTTCTACCAGGAATGAGTTTTCATGCAAAAACTGTCTATTTCAACTAAATTGATCCATCCAAAACGAACTTTGTGCTTTGCTATGAAGTTCCACCAGGAATGAGTGTTCATACAAAAACTGTCTATTTCAACTTTATTCATCCATCCATTGCGAACTTTGTACTTTGCTATGAAGTTCCACCAGGAATGAGTTTTCATGCAAAAACTGTCTATTTCAACTAAATTGATCCATCCAAAACGAACTTTGTACTTTGCTATGAAGTTCCACCAGGAATGAGTTTTCATGCAAAAACTGTCTATTTCAACTAAATTGATCCATCCAAAATGATCTGTGTACTTTGCTATGAAGTTCCACCAGGAATGAGTGTTCATACAAAAACTGTCTATTTCAACTTTATTCATCCATCCGATACGAACTTTGTACTTTGCTATGAAGTTCCACCAGGAATGAGTTTTCATGCAAAAACTGTCTATTTCAACTTAATTCGTCCATTCAAAACGAACTTTGTACTTTGCTATGAAGTTCTACCAGGAATGAGTTTTCATGCAAAAACTGTCTATTTCAACTAAATTGATCCATCCAAAACGAACTTTGTACTTTGCTATGAAGTTCCACCAGGAATGAGTTTTCATGCAAAAACTGTCTATTTCAACTAAATTGATCCATCCAAAATGATCTGTGTACTTTGCTATGAAGTTCCACCAGGAATGAGTGTTCATACAAAAACTGTCTATTTCAACTTAATTCGTCCATCCGATTCGAACTTTGTACTTTGCTATGAAGTTCTACCAGGAATGAGTTTTCATGCAAAAACTGTCTATTTCAACTAAATTGATCCATCCAAAACGAACTTTGTACTTTGCTATGAAGTTCCACCAGGAATGAGTTTTCATGCAAAAACTGTCTATTTCAACTAAATTGATCCATCCAAAATGATCTGTGTACTTTGCTATGAAGTTCCACCAGGAATTAGTGTTCATACAAAAACTGTCTATTTCAACTTAATTCGTCCATCCGATTCGAACTTTGTACTTTGCTATGAAGTTCTACCAGGAATGAGTTTTCATGCAAAAACTGTCTATTTCAACTAAATTGATCCATCCAAAACGAACTTTGTGCTTTGCTATGAAGTTCCACCAGGAATGAGTGTTCATACAAAAACTGTCTATTTCAACTTTATTCATCCATCCGATGCGAACTTTGTACTTTGCTATGAAGTTCCACCAGGAATGAGTTTTCATGCAAAAACTGTCTATTTCAACTAAATTGATCCATCCAAAATGATCTGTGTACTTTGCTATGAAGTTCCACCAGGAATGAGTGTTCATACAAAAACTGTCTATTTCAACTTAATTCGTCCATCCGATTCGAACTTTGTACTTTGCTATGAAGTTCTACCAGGAATGAGTTTTCATGCAAAAACTGTCTATTTCAACTAAATTGATCCATCCAAAACGAACTTTGTACTTTGCTATGAAGTTCCACCAGGAATGAGTTTTCATGCAAAAACTGTCTATTTCAACTAAATTGATCCATCCAAAATGATCTGTGTACTTTGCTATGAAGTTCCACCAGGAATGAGTGTTCATACAAAAACTGTCTATTTCAACTTTATTCATCCATCCGATACGAACTTTGTACTTTGCTATGAAGTTCCACCAGGAATGAGTTTTCATGCAAAAACTGTCTATTTCAACTTAATTCGTCCATTCAAAACGAACTTTGTACTTTGCTATGAAGTTCTACCAGGAATGAGTTTTCATGCAAAAACTGTCTATTTCAACTAAATTGATCCATCCAAAACGAACTTTGTACTTTGCTATGAAGTTCCACCAGGAATGAGTTTTCATGCAAAAACTGTCTATTTCAACTAAATTGATCCATCCAAAATGATCTGTGTACTTTGCTATGAAGTTCCACCAGGAATGAGTGTTCATACAAAAACTGTCTATTTCAACTTTATTCATCCATCCGATACGAACTTTGTACTTTGCTATGAAGTTCCACCAGGAATGAGTTTTCATGCAAAAACTGTCTATTTCAACTTAATTCGTCCATCCGATTCGAACTTTGTACTTTGCTATGAAGTTCTACCAGGAATGAGTTTTCATGCAAAAACTGTCTATTTCAACTAAATTGATCCATCCAAAACGAACTTTGTACTTTGCTATGAAGTTCCACCAGGAATGAGTTTTCATGCAAAAACTGTCTATTTCAACTAAATTGATCCATCCAAAATGATCTGTGTACTTTGCTATGAAGTTCCACCAGGAATGAGTGTTCATACAAAAACTGTCTATTTCAACTTAATTCGTCCATCCGATTCGAACTTTGTACTTTGCTATGAAGTTCTACCAGGAATGAGTTTTCATGCAAAAACTGTCTATTTCAACTAAATTGATCCATCCAAAACGAACTTTGTGCTTTGCTATGAAGTTCCACCAGGAATGAGTGTTCATACAAAAACTGTCTATTTCAACTTTATTCATCCATCCGATGCGAACTTTGTACTTTGCTATGAAGTTCCACCAGGAATGAGTTTTCATGCAAAAACTGTCTATTTCAACTAAATTGATCCATCCAAAACGAACTTTGTACTTTGCTATGAAGTTCCACCAGGAATGAGTTTTCATGCAAAAACTGTCTATTTCAACTAAATTGATCCATCCAAAATGATCTGTGTACTTTGCTATGAAGTTCCACCAGGAATGAGTGTTCATACAAAAACTGTCTATTTCAACTTTATTCATCCATCCGATACGAACTTTGTACTTTGCTATGAAGTTCCACCAGGAATGAGTTTTCATGCAAAAACTGTCTATTTCAACTTAATTCGTCCATTCAAAACGAACTTTGTACTTTGCTATGAAGTTCTACCAGGAATGAGTTTTCATGCAAAAACTGTCTATTTCAACTAAATTGATCCATCCAAAACGAACTTTGTACTTTGCTATGAAGTTCCACCAGGAATGAGTTTTCATGCAAAAACTGTCTATTTCAACTTAATTCGTCCATCCGATACGAACTTTGTACTTTGCTATGAAGTTCCACCAGGAATGAGTTTTCATACAAAAACTGTTAATTACAACTAACTTTGTCCATCCAAAACGAACTTTGTACTTTGCTATGAAGTTCCACCAGGAATGAGTTTTCATGCAAAAACTGTCTATTTCAACTAAATTGATCCATCCAAAATGATCTGTGTACTTTGCTATGAAGTTCTACCAGGAATGAGTTTTCATGCAAAAACTGTCTATTTCAACTAAATTGATCCATCCAAAACGAACTTTGTACTTTGCTATGAAGTTCCACCAGGAATGAGTTTTCATGCAAAAACTGTCTATTTCAACTTAATTCGTCCATCCAAAACGAACTTTGTACTTTGCTATGAAGTTCCACCAGTAATTAATTTTTCATGCAAAAACTGTCTATTTCAACTAAATTGATCCATCCAAAACGAACTTTGTACTTTGCTATGAAGTTCCACCAGGAATGAGTTTTCATGCAAAAACTGTCTATTTCAACTTAATTCGTCCATCCGATTCGAACTTTGTACTTTGCTATGAAGTTCTACCAGGAATGAGTTTTCATACAAAAACTGTTAATTACAACTAACTTTGTCCATCCAAAACGAACTTTGTACTTTGCTATGAAGTTCCACCAGGAATGAGTTTTCATGCAAAAACTGTCTATTTCAACTTAATTCGTCCATCCAAAACGAACTTTGTACTTTGCTATGAAGTTCCACCAGGAATGAGTTTTCATGCAAAAACTGTCTATTTCAACTAAATTGATCCATCCAAAATGATCTGTGTACTTTGCTATGAAGTTCTACCAGGAATGAGTTTTCATGCAAAAACTGTCTATTTCAACTAAATTGATCCATCCAAAACGAACTTTGTACTTTGCTATGAAGTTCCACCAGGAATGAGTTTTCATGCAAAAACTGTCTATTTCAACTTAATTCGTCCATCCAAAACGAACTTTGTACTTTGCTATGAAGTTCTACCAGGAATGAGTTTTCATGCAAAAACTGTCTATTTCAACTAAATTGATCCATCCAAAACGAACTTTGTACTTTGCTATGAAGTTCCACCAGGAATGAGTTTTCATGCAAAAACTGTCTATTTCAACTTAATTCGTCCATCCGATTCGAACTTTGTACTTTGCTATGAAGTTCCACCAGGAATGAGTTTTCATGCAAAAACTGTCTATTTCAACTAAATTGATCCATCCAAAACGAACTTTGTACTTTGCTATGAAGTTCCACCAGGAATGAGTTTTCATACAAAAACTGTCTATTTCAACTTTATTCATCCATCCGATACGAACTTTGTACTTTGCTATGAAGTTCCACCAGGAATGAGTTTTCATGCAAAAACTGTCTATTTCAACTTAATTCGTCCATCCAAAACGAACTTTGTACTTTGCTATGAAGTTCTACCAGGAATGAGTTTTCATGCAAAAACTGTCTATTTCAACTAAATTGATCCATCCAAAACGAACTTTGTACTTTGCTATGAAGTTCCACCAGGAATGAGTTTTCATGCAAAAACTGTCTATTGCAACTTAATTCGTCCATCCAAAACGAACTTTGTACTTTGCTATGAAGTTCCACCAGGAATGAGTTTTCATGCAAAAACTGTCTATTTCAACTTAATTCGTCCATCTGATTCGTCCATTAAAAATGAACTTTGTACTTTGCTATGAAGTTCTACCAGGAATGAGTTTTCATGCAAAAACTGTCTATTTCAACTTAATTCGTCCATCCAAAACGAACTTTGTACTTTGCTATGAAGTTCTACCAGGAATGAGTTTTCATGCAAAAACTGTCTATTTCAACTTAATTCATCCATCCGATTCGAACTTTGTACTTTGCTATGAAGTTCCACCAGGAATGAGTTGTCATGCAAAAACTGTCTATTTCAACTTAATCCATCCATCGAAAACGAACTTTGTACTTTGCTATGAAGTTCCACCAGGAATGAGTTTTCATACAAAAACTGTCTATTTCAACTTAATTCATCCATCCAAAACGAACTTTGTACTTTGCTATGAAGTTCTACCAGGAATGAGTTTTCATGCAAAAACTGTCTATTTCAACTAAATTCGTCCATCCAAAACGAACTTTGTACTTTGCTATGAAGTTCCACCAGGAATGAGTTTTCATACAAAAACTGTCTATTTCAACTTAATTCATCCATCCAAAACGAACTTTGTACTTTGCTATGAAGTTCTACCAGGAATGAGTTTTCATGCAAAAACTGTCTATTTCAACTAAATTCGTCCATCCAAAACGAACTTTGTACTTTGCTATGAAGTTCCACCAGGAATGAGTTTTCATACAAAAACTGTCTATTTCAACTTAATTCATCCATCCAAAATGAGCTTTGTACTTTGCTATGAAGTTCTACCAGGAATGAGTTTTCATGCAAAAACTGTCTATTTCAACTTAATTCGTCCATCCAAAACGAACTTTGTACTTTGCTATGAAGTTCCACCAGGAATGAGTTTTCATGCAAAAACTGTCTATTTCAACTTAATTCATCCATCCGATTCGAACTTTGTACTTTGCTATGAAGTTCCACCAGGAATGAGTTGTCATGCAAAAACTGTCTATTTCAACTTAATTCATCCATCCAAAACGAACTTTGTACTTTGCTATGAAGTTCTACCAGGAATGAGTTTTCATGCAAAAACTGTCTATTTCAACTAAATTCGTCCATCCAAAACGAACTTTGTACTTTGCTATGAAGTTCCACCAGGAATGAGTTTTCATACAAAAACTGTCTATTTCAACTTAATTCATCCATCCAAAATGAACTTTGTACTTTGCTATGAAGTTCTACCAGGAATGAGTTTTCATGCAAAAACTGTCTATTTCAACTTAATTCATCCATCCGATTCGAACTTTGTACTTTGCTATGAAGTTCCACCAGGAATGAGTTGTCATGCAAAAACTGTCTATTTTAACTTAATCCATCCATCGAAAACGAACTTTGTACTTTGCTATGAAGTTCCACCAGGAATGAGTTTTCATACAAAAACTGTCTATTTCAACTTAATTCATCCATCCAAAACGAACTTTGTACTTTGCTATGAAGTTCTACCAGGAATGAGTTTTCATGCAAAAACTGTCTATTTCAACTTAATTCGTCCATCCAAAACGAACTTTGTACTTTGCTATGAAGTTCCACCAGGAATGAGTTTTCATGCAAAAACTGTCTATTTCAACTTAATTCGTCCATCCGATTCGAACTTTGTACTTTGCTATAAAGTTCCACCAGGAATGAGTTTACATGCAAAAACTGTCTATTTCAACTAAATTGATCCATCCAAAACGAACTTTGTACTTTGCTATGAAGTTCTACCAGGAATGAGTTTTCATGCAAAAACTGTCTATTTCAACTTAATTCATCCATCCAAAACGAACTTTGTACTTTGCTATGAAGTTCCACCAGGAATGAGTTGTCATGCAAAAACTGTCTATTTCAACTTAATTCATCCATCCAAAACGAACTTTGTACTTTGCTATGAAGTATTACCAGGAATGAGTTTTCATACAAAAACTGTCTATTTCAACTTTATTCATCCATCCGATACGAACTTTGTACTTTGCTATGAAGTTCCACCAGGAATGAGTTTTCATGCAAAAACTGTCTATTTCAACTTAATTCGTCCATCCAAAACGAACTTTGTACTTTGCTATGAAGTTCCACCAGGAATGAGTTTTCATGCAAAAACTGTCTATTTCAACTTAATTCGTCCATCCGATTCGAACTGTGTACTTTGCTATGAAGTTCCACCAGGAATGAGTTTTCATGCAAAAACTGTCTATTTCAACTAAATTGATCCATCCAAAACGAACTTTGTACTTTGCTATGAAGTTCCACCAGGAATGAGTTTTCATACAAAAACTGTCTATTTCAACTTTATTCATCCATCCGATACGAACTTTGTACTTTGCTATGAAGTTCCACCAGGAATGAGTTTTCATGCAAAAACTGTCTATTTCAACTTAATTCGTCCATCCAAAACGAACTTTGTACTTTGCTATGAAGTTCTACCAGGAATGAGTTTTCATGCAAAAACTGTCTATTTCAACTAAATTGATCCATCCAAAACGAACTTTGTACTTTGCTATGAAGTTCCACCAGGAATGAGTTTTCATGCAAAAACTGTCTATTTCAACTTAATTCGTCCATCCGATTCGTCCATCCAAAACGAACTTTGTACTTTGCTATGAAGTTCTACCAGGAATGAGTTTTCATGCAAAAACTGTCTATTTCAACTAAATTGATCCATCCAAAACGAACTTTGTACTTTGCTATGAAGTTCCACCAGGAATGAGTTTTCATGCAAAAACTGTCTATTTCAACTTAATTCGTCCATCCGATTCGAACTGTGTACTTTGCTATGAAGTTCCACCAGGAATGAGTTTTCATGCAAAAACTGTCTATTTCAACTAAATTGATCCATCCAAAACGAACTTTGTACTTTGCTATGAAGTTCCACCAGGAATGAGTTTTCATACAAAAACTGTCTATTTCAACTTTATTCATCCATCCGATACGAACTTTGTACTTTGCTATGAAGTTCTACCAGGAATGAGTTTTCATGCAAAAACTGTCTATTTCAACTAAATTGATCCATCCAAAACGAACTTTGTACTTTGCTATGAAGTTCCACCAGGAATGAGTTTTCATGCAAAAACTGTCTATTTCAACTTAATTCGTCCATCCAAAACGAACTTTGTACTTTGCTATGAAGTTCCACCAGGAATTAATTTTTCATGCAAAAACTGTCTATTTCAACTTAATTCGTCCATCTGATTCGTCCATCCAAAATGAACTTTGTACTTTGCTATGAAGTTCTACCAGGAATGAGTTTTCATGCAAAAACTGTCTATTTCAACTTAATTCGTCCATCTGATTCGTCCATCCAAAATGAACTTTGTACTTTGCTATGAAGTTCCACCAGGAATGAGTTTTCATGCAAAAACTGTCTATTTCAACTTAATTCGTCCATCCAAAACGAACTTTGTACTTTGCTATGAAGTTCTACCAGGAATGAGTTTTCATGCAAAAACTGTCTATTTCAACTTAATTCGTCCATCTGATTCGTCCATCCAAAATGAACTTTGTACTTTGCTATGAAGTTCCACCAGGAATGAGTTTTCATGCAAAAACTGTCTATTTCAACTTAATTCGTAAATCCGATTCGAACTGTGTACTTTGCTATGAAGTTCCACCAGGAATGAGTTTTCATGCAAAAACTGTCTATTTCAACTAAATTGATCCATCCAAAACGAACTTTGTACTTTGCTATGAAGTTCCACCAGGAATGAGTTTTCATACAAAAACTGTCTATTTCAACTTTATTCATCCATCCGATACGAACTTTGTACTTTGCTATGAAGTTCCACCAGGAATGAGTTTTCATGCAAAAACTGTCTATTTCAACTTAATTCGTCCATCCAAAACGAACTTTGTACTTTGCTATGAAGTTCCACCAGGAATGAGTTTTCATGCAAAAACTGTCTATTTCAACTAAATTGATCCATCCAAAACGAACTTTGTACTTTGCTATGAAGTTCCACCAGGAATGAGTTTTCATGCAAAAACTGTCTATTTCAACTTAATTCGTCCATCCAAAACGAACTTTGTACTTTGCTATGAAGTTCCACCAGGAATTAATTTTTCATGCAAAAACTGTCTATTTCAACTTAATTCGTCCATCTGATTCGTCCATCCAAAATGAACTTTGTACTTTGCTATGAAGTTCTACCAGGAATGAGTTTTCATGCAAAAACTGTCTATTTCAACTTAATTCGTCCATCTGATTCGTCCATCCAAAATGAACTTTGTACTTTGCTATGAAGTTCTACCAGGAATGAGTTTTCATGCAAAAACTGTCTATTTCAACTTAATTCGTCCATCTGATTCGTCCATCCAAAATGAACTTTGTACTTTGCTATGAAGTTCTACCAGGAATGAGTTTTCATGCAAAAACTGTCTATTTCAACTTAATTCATCCATCCGATTCGAACTTTGTACTTTGCTATGAAGTTCCACCAGGAATGAGTTGTCTTGCAAAAACTGTCTATTTCAACTTAATCCATCCATCGAAAACGAACTTTGTACTTTGCTATGAAGTTCCACCAGGAATGAGTTTTCATACAAAAACTGTCTATTTCAACTTAATTCATCCATCCAAAACGAACTTTGTACTTTGCTATGAAGTTCCACCAGGAATGAGTTTTCATGCAAAAACTGTCTATTTCAACTAAATTCGTCCATCCAAAACGAACTTTGTACTTTGCTATGAAGTTCCACCAGGAATGAGTTTACATGCAAAAACTGTCTATTTCAACTAAATTGATCCATCCAAAACGAACTTTGTACTTTGCTATGAAGTTCCACCAGGAATGAGTTTTCATGCAAAAACTGTCTATTTCAACTTAATTGATCCATCCAAAACGAACTTTGTACTTTGCTATGAAGTTCCACCAGGAATGAGTTTTCATACAAAAACTGTCTATTTCAACTTAATTCGTCCATCCGATTCGAACTTTGTACTTTGCTATAAAGTTCCACCAGGAATGAGTTTACATGCAAAAACTGTCTATTTCAACTAAATTGATCCATCCAAAACGAACTTTGTACTTTGCTATGAAGTTCTACCAGGAATGAGTTTTCATGCAAAAACTGTCTATTTCAACTAAATTCGTCCATCCAAAACGAACTTTGTACTTTGCTATGAAGTTCCACCAGGAATGAGTTGTCATGCAAAAACTGTCTATTTCAACTTAATTCATCCATCCAAAACGAACTTTGTACTTTGCTATGAAGTTCCACCAGGAATGAGTTTTCATGCAAAAACTGTCTATTTCAACTAAATTGATCCATCCAAAACGAACTTTGTACTTTGCTATGAAGTTCCACCAGGAATGAGTTTTCATGCAAAAACTGTCTATTTCAACTAAATTGATCCATCCAAAACGAACTTTGTACTTTGCTATGAAGTTCCACCAGGAATGAGTTTTCATGCAAAAACTGTCTATTTCAACTAAATTGATCCATCCAAAACGAACTTTGTACTTTGCTATGAAGTTCCACCAGGAATGAGTTTTCATGCAAAAACTGTCTATTTCAACTTAATTCGTCCATCCAAAACGAACTTTGTACTTTGCTATGAAGTTCTACCAGGAATGAGTTTTCATGCAAAAACTGTCTATTTCAACTAAATTGATCCATCCAAAACGAACTTTGTACTTTGCTATGAAGTTCCACCAGGAATGAGTTTTCATGCAAAAACTGTCTATTTCAACTTAATTCGTCCATCCAAAACGAACTTTGTACTTTGCTATGAAGTTCCACCAGGAATGAGTTGTCATGCAAAAACTGTCTATTTCAACTTAATTCATCCATCCAAAACGAACTTTGTACTTTGCTATGAAGTTCCACCAGGAATGAGTTTTCATGCAAAAACTGTCTATTTCAACTAAATTGATCCATCCAAAACGAACTTTGTACTTTGCTATGAAGTTCCACCAGGAATGAGTTTACATGCAAAAACTGTCTATTTCAACTAAATTGATCCATCCAAAACGAACTTTGTACTTTGCTATGAAGTTCCACCAGGAATGAGTTTTCATGCAAAAACTGTCTATTTCAACTTAATTCGTCCATCCAAAACGAACTTTGTACTTTGCTATGAAGTTCCACCAGGAATGAGTTGTCATGCAAAAACTGTCTATTTCAACTTAATTCATCCATCCAAAACGAACTTTGTACTTTGCTATGAAGTTCTACCAGGAATGAGTTTTCATGCAAAAACTGTCTATTTCAACTAAATTGATCCATCCAAAACGAACTTTGTACTTTGCTATGAAGTTCCACCAGGAATGAGTTTTCATGCAAAAACTGTCTATTTCAACTTAATTCGTCCATCCAAAACGAACTTTGTACTTTGCTATGAAGTTCCACCAGGAATGAGTTTTCATGCAAAAACTGTCTATTTCAACTAAATTGATCCATCCAAAACGAACTTTGTACTTTGCTATGAAGTTCCACCAGGAATGAGTTTTCATGCAAAAACTGTCTATTTCAACTTAATTCATCCATCCAAAACGAACTTTGTACTTTGCTATGAAGTTCCACCAGGAATGAGTTTACATACAAAAACTGTCTATTTCAACTAAATTGATCCATCCAAAACGAACTTTGTACTTTGCTATGAAGTTCCACCAGGAATGAGTTTTCATGCAAAAACTGTCTATTTCAACTTAATTCATCCATCCAAAACGAACTTTGTACTTTGCTATGAAGTTCCACCAGGAATGAGTTTTCATACAAAAACTGTCTATTTCAACTAAATTGATCCATCCAAAACGAACTTTGTACTTTGCTATGAAGTTCCACCAGGAATGAGTTTTCATGCAAAAACTGTCTATTTCAACTTAATTCGTCCATCCAAAACGAACTTTGTACTTTGCTATGAAGTTCCACCAGGAATGAGTTTTCATGCAAAAACTGTCTATTTCAACTAAATTGATCCATCCAAAACGAACTTTGTACTTTGCTATGAAGTTCCACCAGGAATGAGTTTTCATGCAAAAACTGTCTATTTCAACTTAATTCATCCATCCAAAACGAACTTTGTACTTTGCTATGAAGTTCTACCAGGAATGAGTTTTCATGCAAAAACTGTCTATTTCAACTAAATTGATCCATTCAAAACGAACTTTGTACTTTGCTATGAAGTTCCACCAGGAATGAGTTTTCATGCAAAAACTGTCTATTTCAACTTAATTCATCCATCCAAAACGAACTTTGTACTTTGCTATGAAGTTCCACCAGGAATGAGTTTTCATACAAAAACTGTCTATTTCAACTAAATTGATCCATCCAAAACGAACTTTGTACTTTGCTATGAAGTTCCACCAGGAATGAGTTTTCATGCAAAAACTGTCTATTTCAACTTAATTCGTCCATCCAAAACGAACTTTGTACTTTGCTATGAAGTTCCACCAGGAATGAGTTTTCATACAAAAACTGTTAATTACAACTAACTTTGTCCATCCAAAACGAACTTTGTACTTTGCTATGAAGTTCCACCAGGAATGAGTTTTCATGCAAAAACTGTCTATTTCAACTTAATTCATCCATCCAAAACGATCTTTGTACTTTGCTATGAAGTTCTACCAGGAATGAGTTTTCATGCAAAAACTGTCTATTTCAACTAAATTGATCCATCCAAAACGAACTTTGTACTTTGCTATGAAGTTCCACCAGGAATGAGTTTTCATGCAAAAACTGTCTATTTCAACTAAATTGATCCATCCAAAACGAACTTTGTACTTTGCTATGAAGTTCCACCAGGAATGAGTTTTCATACAAAAACTGTCTATTTCAACTAAATTGATCCATCCAAAACGAACTTTGTACTTTGCTATGAAGTTCCACCAGGAATGAGTTTTCATGCAAAAACTGTCTATTTCAACTTAATTCGTCCATCCAAAACGAACTTTGTACTTTGCTATGAAGTTCCACCAGGAATGAGTTTTCATGCAAAAACTGTCTATTTCAACTAAATTGATCCATCCAAAACGAACTTTGTACTTTGCTATGAAGTTCCACCAGGAATGAGTTTTCATGCAAAAACTGTCTATTTCAACTTAATTCATCCATCCAAAACGAACTTTGTACTTTGCTATGAAGTTCTACCAGGAATGAGTTTTCATGCAAAAACTGTCTATTTCAACTAAATTGATCCATCCAAAACGAACTTTGTACTTTGCTATGAAGTTCCACCAGGAATGAGTTTTCATGCAAAAACTGTCTATTTCAACTTAATTCGTCCATCCAAAACGAACTTTGTACTTTGCTATGAAGTTCCACCAGGAATGAGTTTTCATACAAAAACTGTCTATTTCAACTAAATTGATCCATCCAAAACGAACTTTGTACTTTGCTATGAAGTTCCACCAGGAATGAGTTTTCATGCAAAAACTGTCTATTTCAACTTAATTCATCCATCCAAAACGAACTTTGTACTTTGCTATGAAGTTCTACCAGGAATGAGCTTTCATGCAAAAACTGTCTATTTCAACTAAATTGATCCATCCAAAACGAACTTTGTACTTTGCTATGAAGTTCCACCAGGAATGAGTTTTCATGCAAAAACTGTCTATTTCAACTAAATTGATCCATCCAAAACGAACTTTGTACTTTGCTATGAAGTTCCACCAGGAATGAGTTTTCATGCAAAAACTGTCTATTTCAACTTAATTCATCCATCCAAAACGAACTTTGTACTTTGCTATGAAGTTCCACCAGGAATGAGTTTTCATACAAAAACTGTTAATTACAACTAACTTTGTCCATCCAAAACGAACTTTGTACTTTGCTATGAAGTTCCACCAGGAATGAGTTTTCATGCAAAAACTGTCTATTTCAACTAAATTGATCCATCCAAAACGAACTTTGTACTTTGCTATGAAGTTCCACCAGGAATGAGTTTTCATGCAAAAACTGTCTATTTCAACTTAATTCTTCCATCCAAAACGAACTTTGTACTTTGCTATGAAGTTCCACCAGGAATGAGTTTTCATGCAAAAACTGTCTATTTCAACTAAATTGATCCATCCAAAACGAACTTTGTACTTTGCTATGAAGTTCCACCAGGAATGAGTTTTCATGCAAAAACTGTCTATTTCAACTTAATTCATCCATCCAAAACGAACTTTGTACTTTGCTATGAAGTTCCACCAGGAATGAGTTTTCATACAAAAACTGTCTATTTCAACTAAATTGATCCATCCAAAACGAACTTTGTACTTTGCTATGAAGTTCCACCAGGAATGAGTTTTCATGCAAAAACTGTCTATTTCAACTTAATTCATCCATCCAAAACGAACTTTGTACTTTGCTATGAAGTTCTACCAGGAATGAGTTTTCATGCAAAAACTGTCTATTTCAACTAAATTGATCCATCCAAAACGAACTTTGTACTTTGCTATGAAGTTCCACCAGGAATGAGTTTTCATGCAAAAACTGTCTATTTCAACTTAATTCGTCCATCCAAAACGAACTTTGTACTTTGCTATGAAGTTCCACCAGGAATGAGTTTTCATACAAAAACTGTCTATTTCAACTTAATTCATCCATCCAAAACGAACTTTGTACTTTGCTATGAAGTTCCACCAGGAATGAGTTTTCATACAAAAACTGTTAATTACAACTAACTTTGTCCATCCAAAACGAACTTTGTACTTTGCTATGAAGTTCCACCAGGAATGAGTTTTCATGCAAAAACTGTCTATTTCAACTTAATTCATCCATCCAAAACGAACTTTGTACTTTGCTATGAAGTTCTACCAGGAATGAGTTTTCATGCAAAAACTGTCTATTTCAACTAAATTGATCCATCCAAAACGAACTTTGTACTTTGCTATGAAGTTCCACCAGGAATGAGTTTTCATGCAAAAACTGTCTATTTCAACTTAATTCATCCATCCAAAACGAACTTTGTACTTTGCTATGAAGTTCCACCAGGAATGAGTTTTCATACAAAAACTGTCTATTTCAACTAAATTGATCCATCCAAAACGAACTTTGTACTTTGCTATGAAGTTCCACCAGGAATGAGTTTTCATGCAAAAACTGTCTATTTCAACTTAATTCGTCCATCCAAAACGAACTTTGTACTTTGCTATGAAGTTCCACCAGGAATGAGTTTTCATACAAAAACTGTTAATTACAACTAACTTTGTCCATCCAAAACGAACTTTGTACTTTGCTATGAAGTTCCACCAGGAATGAGTTTTCATGCAAAAACTGTCTATTTCAACTAAATTGATCCATCCAAAACGAACTTTGTACTTTGCTATGAAGTTCCACCAGGAATGAGTTTTCATGCAAAAACTGTCTATTTCAACTTAATTCATCCATCCAAAACGAACTTTGTACTTTGCTATGAAGTTCCACCAGGAATGAGTTTTCATGCAAAAACTGTCTATTTCAACTTAATTCGTCCATCCAAAACGAACTTTGTACTTTGCTATGAAGTTCCACCAGGAATGAGTTTTCATGCAAAAACTGTCTATTTCAACTAAATTGATCCATCCAAAACGAACTTTGTACTTTGCTATGAAGTTCCACCAGGAATGAGTTTTCATGCAAAAACTGTCTATTTCAACTTAATTCATCCATCCAAAACGAACTTTGTACTTTGCTATGAAGTTCCACCAGGAATGAGTTTTCATACAAAAACTGTCTATTTCAACTAAATTGATCCATCCAAAACGAACTTTGTACTTTGCTATGAAGTTCCACCAGGAATGAGTTTTCATGCAAAAACTGTCTATTTCAACTTAATTCGTCCATCCAAAACGAACTTTGTACTTTGCTATGAAGTTCCACCAGGAATGAGTTTTCATGCAAAAACTGTCTATTTCAACTAAATTGATCCATCCAAAACGAACTTTGTACTTTGCTATGAAGTTCCACCAGGAATGAGTTTTCATGCAAAAACTGTCTATTTCAACTTAATTCATCCATCCAAAACGAACTTTGTACTTTGCTATGAAGTTCCACCAGGAATGAGTTTTCATGCAAAAACTGTCTATTTCAACTAAATTGATCCATCCAAAACGAACTTTGTACTTTGCTATGAAGTTCCACCAGGAATGAGTTTTCATGCAAAAACTGTCTATTTCAACTTAATTCATCCATCCAAAACGAACTTTGTACTTTGCTATGAAGTTCTACCAGGAATGAGTTTTCATGCAAAAACTGTCTATTTCAACTAAATTGATCCATCCAAAACGAACTTTGTACTTTGCTATGAAGTTCCACCAGGAATGAGTTTTCATGCAAAAACTGTCTATTTCAACTAAATTGATCCATCCAAAACGAACTTTGTACTTTGCTATGAAGTTCCACCAGGAATGAGTTTTCATACAAAAACTGTTAATTACAACTAACTTTGTCCATCCAAAACGAACTTTGTACTTTGCTATGAAGTTCCACCAGGAATGAGTTTTCATGCAAAAACTGTCTATTTCAACTAAATTGATCCATCCAAAACGATCTTTGTACTTTGCTATGAAGTTCTACCAGGAATGAGTTTTCATGCAAAAACTGTCTATTTCACCTTAATTCGTCCATCCAAAACGAACTTTGTACTTTGCTATGAAGTTCCAGCAGGAATGAGTTTTCATGTAAAAACTGTCTATTTCAACTAAATTGATCCATCCAAAACGAACTTTGTACTTTGCTATGAAGTTCCACCAGGAATGAGTTTTCATGCAAAAACTGTCTATTTCAACTTAATTCGTCCATCCGATTCGAACTTTGTACTTTGCTATGAAGTTCCACCAGGAATGAGTTTTCATGTAAAAACTGTCTTTTTCAACTAAATTGATCCATCCAAAACGAACTTTGTACTTTGCTATGAAGTTCCACCAGGAATGAGTTTTCATGCAAAAACTGTCTATTTCAACTTAATTCATCCATCCAAAACGAACTTTGTACTTTGCTATGAAGTTCTACCAGGAATGAGTTTTCATGCAAAAACTGTCTATTTCAACTAAATTGATCCATCCAAAACGAACTTTGTACTTTGCTATGAAGTTCCACCAGGAATGAGTTTTCATGCAAAAACTGTCTATTTCAACTAAATTGATCCATCCAAAACGAACTTTGTACTTTGCTATGAAGTTCCACCAGGAATGAGTTTTCATACAAAAACTGTTAATTACAACTAACTTTGTCCATCCAAAACGAACTTTGTACTTTGCTATGAAGTTCCACCAGGAATGAGTTTTCATGCAAAAACTGTCTATTTCAACTAAATTGATCCATCCAAAACGATCTTTGTACTTTGCTATGAAGTTCTACCAGGAATGAGTTTTCATGCAAAAACTGTCTATTTCACCTTAATTCGTCCATCCGATACGAACTTTGTACTTTGCTATGAAGTTCCACCAGGAATGAGTTTTCATGTAAAAACTGTCTATTTCAACTAAATTGATCCATCCAAAACGAACTTTGTACTTTGCTATGAAGTTCCACCAGGAATGAGTTTTCATGCAAAAACTGTCTATTTCAACTAAATTCGTCCATCCGATTCGAACTTTGTACTTTGCTATGAAGTTCCACCAGGAATGAGTTTTCATGTAAAAACTGTCTATTTCAACTAAATTGATCCATCCAAAACGAACTTTGTACTTTGCTATGAAGTTCCACCAGGAATGAGTTTTCATGCAAAAACTGTCTATTTCAACTAAATTCGTCCATCCGATTCGAACTTTGTACTTTGCTATGAAGTTCCAGCAAGAATGAGTTTTCATGTAAAAACTGTCTATTTCAACTAAATTGATCCATCCAAAACGAACTTTGTACTTTGCTATGAAGTTCCACCAGGAATGAGTTTTTATACAAAAACTGTCTATTTCAACTTAAAACGTCCATCCGATTCGAACTTTGTACTTTGCTATGAAGTTCCACCAGGAATGAGTATTCATGCAAAAACTGTCTATTTCAACTAAATTCGTCCATCCGATTCGAACTTTGTACTTTGCTATGAAGTTCCACCAGGAATGAGTTTTCATGTAAAAACTGTCTATTTCAACCTAAATTGATCCATCCAAAACGAACTTTGTACTTTGCTATGAAGTTCCACCAGGAATGAGTTTTCATGCAAAAACTGTCTATTTCAACTAAATTCGTCCATCCGATTCGAACTTTGTACTTTGCTATGAAGTTCCACCAGGAATGAGTTTTCATGTAAAAACTGTCTATTTCAACTAAATTGATCCATCCAAAACGAACTTTGTACTTTGCTATGAAGTTCCAGCAGGAATGAGTTTTCATGTAAAAACTGTCTATTTCAACTTAATTCGTCCATCCGATTCGAACTTTGTACTTTGCTATGAAGTTCCACCAGGAATGAGTTTTCATGCAAAAACTGTCTATTTCAACTAAATTCGTCCATCCGATACGAACTTTGTTCTTTGCTATGAAGCTCCACCAGGAATGAGTTTTCATGCAAAAACTTTCTATTTCAACTTAATTCGTCCATCCGATACGAACTTTGTACTTTGCTATGAAGTTCCACCAGGAATGAGTATTCATGCAAAAACTGTCTATTTCAACTAAATTCGTCCATCCGATTCGAACTTTGTACTTTGCTATGAAGTTCCAGCAGGAATGAGTTTTCATGTAAAAACTTTCTATTTCAACTTAATTCGTCCATCCAAAACGAACTTTGTACTTTGCTATGAAGTTCCACCAGGAATGAGTTTTCATACAAAAGCTGTCTATTTCAACTTAATTCGTCCATCCGATTCGAACTTTGTACTTTGCTATGAAGTTCCACCAGGAATGAGTATTCATGCAAAAACTGTCTATTTCAACTAAATTCGTCCATCCGATTCGAACTTTGTACTTTGCTATGAAGTTCCACCAGGAATGAGTTTTCATGTAAAAACTGTCTATTTCAACTAAATTGATCCATCCAAAACGAACTTTGTACTTTGCTATGAAGTTCCACCAGGAATGAGTTTTCATACAAAAACTGTCTATTTCAACTTAATTCGTCCATCCGATTCGAACTTTGTACTTTGCTATGAAGTTCCACCAGGAATGAGTTTTCATGCAAAAACTGTCTATTTCAACTAAATTCGTCCATCCGATTCGAACTTTGTACTTTGCTATGAAGTTCCAGCAGGAATGAGTTTTCATGTAAAAACTGTCTATTTCAACTAAATTGATCCATCCAAAACGAACTTTGTACTTTGCTATGAAGTTCCACCAGGAATGAGTTTTCATGCAAAAACTTTCTATTTCAACTTAATTCGTCCATCCGATACGAACTTTGTACTTTGCTATGAAGTTCCACCAGGAATGAGTTTTCATGCAAAAACTGTCTATTTCAACTAAATTCGTCCATCCGATTCGAACTTTGTACTTTGCTATGAAGTTCCAGCAGGAATGAGTTTTCATGTAAAACTGTCTATTTCAACTAAATTGATCCATCCAAAACGAACTTTGTACTTTGCTATGAAGTTCCACCAGGAATGAGTTTTCATGCAAAAACTTTCTATTTCAACTTAATTCGTCCATCCGATACGAACTTTGTACTTTGCTATGAAGTTCCACCAGGAATGAGTTTTCATGCAAAAACTGTCTATTTCAACTAAATTCGTCCATCCGATTCGAACTTTGTACTTTGCTATGAAGTTCCACCAGGAATGAGTTTTCATGGAAAAACTGTCTATTTCAACTAAATTGATCCATCCAAAACGAACTTTGTACTTTGCTATGAAGTTCCACCAGGAATGAGTTTTCATACAAAAACTGTCTATTTCAACTTAATTCGTCCATCCGATTCGAACTTTGTACTTTGCTATGAAGTTCTACCAGGAATGAGTTTTCATGCAAAAACTGTCTATTTCAACTAAATTCGTCCATCCGATTCGAACTTTGTACTTTGCTATGAAGTTCCACCAGGAATGAGTTTTCATGTAAAAACTGTCTATTTCAACTAAATTGATCCATCCAAAACGAACTTTGTACTTTGCTATGAAGTTCCACCAGGAATGAGTTTTCATACAAAAACTGTCTATTTCAACTTAATTCGTCCATCCGATTCGAACTTTGTACTTTGCTATGAAGTTCCACCAGGAATGAGTATTCATGCAAAAACTGTCTATTTCAACTAAATTCGTCCATCCGATTCGAACTTTGTACTTTGCTATGAAGTTCCACCAGGAATGAGTTTTCATGTAAAAACTGTCTATTTCAACTAAATTGATCCATCCAAAACGAACTTTGTACTTTGCTATGAAGTTCCACCAGGAATGAGTTTTCATGCAAAAACTGTCTATTTCAACTAAATTCGTCCATCCGATACGAACTTTGTACTTTGCTATGAAGTTCCACCAGGAATGAGTATTCATGCAAAAACTGTCTATTTCAACTAAATTCGTCCATCCGATTCGAACTTTGTACTTTGCTATGAAGTTCCACCAGGAATGAGTTTTCATGTAAAAACTGTCTATTTCAACTAAATTGATCCATCCAAAACGAACTTTGTACTTTGCTATGAAGTTCCACCAGGAATGAGTTTTCATGCAAAAACTGTCTATTTCAACTAAATTCGTCCATCCGATTCGAACTTTGTACTTTGCTATGAAGTTCCACCAGGAATGAGTTTCATGCAAAAACTGTCTATTTCAACTTAATTCGTCCATCCGATTCGAACTTTGTACTTTGCTATGAAGTTCCAGCAGGAATGAGTTTTCATGTAAAAACTGTCTATTTCAACTAAATTGATCCATCCAAAACGAACTTTGTACTTTGCTATGAAGTTCCACCAGGAATGAGTTTTCATGCAAAAACTTTCTATTTCAACTTAATTCGTCCATCCGATACGAACTTTGTACTTTGCTATGAAGTTCCACCAGGAATGAGTATTCATGCAAAAACTGTCTATTTCAACTAAATTCGTCCATCCGATTCGAACTTTGTACTTTGCTATGAAGTTCCACCAGGAATGAGTTTTCATGCAAAAACTGTCTATTTCAACTAAATTCGTCCATCCGATTCGAACTTTGTACTTTGCTATGAAGTTCCACCAGGAATGAGTTTTCATGTAAAAGCTGTCTATTTCAACTAAATTGATCCATCCAAAACGAACTTTGTACTTTGCTATGAAGTTCCACCAGGAATGAGTTTTCATACAAAAACTGTCTATTTCAACTTAATTCGTCCATCCGATTCGAACTTTGTACTTTGCTATGAAGTTCCACCAGGAATGAGTTTTCATGTAAAAACTGTCTATTTCAACTAAATTGATCCATCCAAAACGAACTTTGTACTTTGCTATGAAGTTCCACCAGGAATTAGTTTTCATGCAAAAACTTTCTATTTCAACTTAATTCGTCCATCCGATACGAACTTTGTACTTTGCTATGAGGTTCCACCAGGAATGAGTTTTCATGCAAAAACTGTCTATTTCAACTAAATTCGTCCATCCGATTCGAACTTTGTACTTTGCTATTAAGTTCCAGCAGGAATGAGTTTTCATGTAAAAACTGTCTATTTCAACTAAATTGATCCATCCAAAACGAACTTTGTACTTTGCTATGAAGTTCCACCAGGAATGAGTTTTCATGCAAAAACTTTCTATTTCAACTTAATTCGTCCATCCGATACGAACTTTGTACTTTGCTATGAAGTTCCACCAGGAATGAGTTTTCATACAAAAACTGTCTATTTCAACTAAATTCGTCCATCCGATTCGAACTTTGTACTTTGCTATGAAGTTCCACCAGGAATGAGTATTCATGCAAAAACTGTCTATTTCAACTAAATTCGTCCATCCGATTCGAACTTTGTACTTTGCTATGAAGTTCCACCAGGAATGAGTTTTCATGCAAAAACTGTCTATTTCAACTAAATTCGTCCATCCGATTCGAACTTTGTACTTTGCTATGAAGTTCCACCAGGAATGAGTTTTCATGTAAAAAACTGTCTATTTCAACTAAATTGATCCATCCAAAACGAACTTTGTACTTTGCTATGAAGTTCCACCAGGAATGAGTTTTCATGCAAAAACTTTCTATTTCAACTTAATTCGTCCATCCGATACGAACTTTGTACTTTGCTATGAAGTTCCACCAGGAATGAGTTTTCATGCAAAAACTGTCTATTTCAACTAAATTCGTCCATCCATTTCGAACTTTGTACTTTGCTATGAAGTTCCACCAGGAATGAGTTTTTATACAAAAACTGTCTATTTCAACTTAATTCGTCCATCCAAAACGAACTTTGTACTTTGCTATGAAGTTCCACCAGGAATGAGTTTTTATGCAAAAACTGTCTATTTCAACTAACTTTGTCCATCCAAAACGAACTTTGTACTTTGCTATGAAGTTCCACCAGGAATGAGTTTTCATGCAAAAACTGTCTATTTCAACTAACTTTGTCCATCCAAAACGAACTTTGTACTTTGCTATGAAGTTCCACCAGGAATGAGTTTTTCATGCAAAAACTGTCTATTTTCAACTTAATTCGTCCATCCAAAACGAACTTTGTACTTTGCTATGAAGTTCCACCAGGAATGAGTTTTCATGCAAAAAACTGTCTATTTCAACTAAATTGATCCATCCAAAACGAACTTTGTACTTTGCTATGAAGTTCCACCAGGAATGAGTTTTTATACAAAAACTGTCTATTTCAACTTAATTCGTCCATCCAAAACGAACTTTGTACTTTGCTATGAAGTTCCACCAGGAATGAGTTTTTATGCAAAAACTGTCTATTTCAACTAACTTTGTCCATCCAAAACGAACTTTGTTCTTTGCTATGAAGTTCCACCAGGAATGAGTTTTCATGCAAAAACTGTCTATTTCAACTAACTTTGTCCATCCAAAACGAACTTTGTACTTTGCTATGAAGTTCCACCAGGAATGAGTTTTCATACAAAAACTGTCTATTTCAACTTAAATCGTCCATCCAAAACGAACTTTGTACTTTGCTATGAAGTTCCACCGGGAATGAGTTTTCATACAAAAACTGTCTATTTCAACTTAAATCGTCCATCCAAAACGAACTTTGTACTTTGCTATGAAGTTCCACCAGGAATGAGTTTTCATGCAAAAACTGTCTATTTCAACTAACTTTGTCCATCCAAAACGAAC
>NW_026453799.1:0-56841 GCF_943734755.1 Anopheles moucheti | reverse complement strand
ACCAGGAATGAGTTTTCATGCAAAAACTGTCTATTTCAACTTAATTCGTCCATCCAAAACGAACTTTGTATTTTGCTATGAAGTTCTACCAGGAATGAGTTTTTATGCAAAAATTGTCTATTTCAACTTAATTCGTCCATCCAAAACGAACTTTGTACTTTGCTATGAAGTTCTACCAGGAATGAGTTTGTATGCAAAAACTGTCTATTTCAACTCAATTCGTCCATCCAAAACGAACTTTGTACTTTGCTATGGAGTTCCACCAGGAATGAGTTTTCATGCAAAAACTGTCTATTTCAACTTAATTCGTCCATCCAAAACGAACTTTGTACTTTGCTATGAAGTTCTACCAGGAATGAGTTTGCATGCAAAAACTGTCTATTTCAACTTAATTCGTTTATGCAAAACTAACTTTGTACTTTGCTATGAAGTTCCACCAGGAATGAGTTTTCATGCAAAAACTGTCTATTTCAACTTAATTCGTCCATCCAAAACGAACTTTGTACTTTGCTATGAAGTTCTACCAGGAATGAGTTTTTATGCAAAAACTGTCTATTTCAACTTAATTCGACCATTCAAAACGAACTTTGTACTTTGCTATGAAGTTCTACCAGGAATGAGTTTTTAAGCAAAAACTGTCTATTTCAACTTAATTCGTTCATCCAAAACGAACTTTGTACTTTGCTATGAAGTTCTACCAGGAATGAGTTTGTATGCAAAAACTGTCTATTTCAACTCAATTCGTCCATCCAAAACGAACTTTGTACTTTGCTATGGAGTTCCACCAGGAATGAGTTTTCATGCAAAAACTGTCTATTTCAAATTAATTCGTCCATCCAAAACGAACTTTGTATTTTGCTATGAAGTTCTACCAGGAATGAGTTTTTATGCAAAAATTGTCTATTTCAACTTAATTCGTCCATCCAAAACGAACTTTGTACTTTGCTATGAAGTGCTACCAGGAATGAGTTTTTATGCAAAAACTGTCTATTTCAACTTAATTCGTCCATCCAAAACGAATTTTGTACTTTGCTATGAAGTTCTACCAGGAATGAGTTTTTATGCAAAAACTGTCTATTTCAACTTAATTCGTCCATCCAAAACGAACTTTGTACTTTGCTATGAAGTTCTACCAGGAATGAGTTTGCATGCAAAAACTGTCTATTTCAACTTAATTCGTTTATGCAAAACTAACTTTGTACTTTGCTATGAAGTTCCACCAGGAATGAGTTTTCATGCAAAACCTGTCTATTTCAACTTAATTCGTCCATCCAAAACGAATTTTGTACTTTGCTATGAAGTTCTACAGGAATGAGTTTTTATGCAAAAACTGTCTATTTCAACTTAATTCGTCCATCCAAAACGAACTTTGTACTTTGCTATGAAGTTCTACCAGGAATGAGTTTGCATGCAAAAACTGTCTATTTAAACTTAATTCGTCAATGCAAAACTAACTTTGTACTTTGCTATGAAGTTCCACCAGGAATGAGTTTTCATGCAAAACCTGTCTATTTCAACTTAATTCGTCCATCCAAAACGAACTTTGTACTTTGCTATGAAGTGCTACCAGGAATGAGTTTTTATGCAAAAACTGTCTATTTCAACTTAATTCGTCCATCCAAAACGAACTTTGTACTTTGCTATGAAGTGCTACCAGGAATGAGTTTTCATGCAAAAACTGTCTATTTCAACTTATTTCGTCCATCCAAAACGAATTTTGTACTTTGCTATGAAGTTCTACCAGGAATGAGTTTTTATGCAAAAACTGTCTATTTCAACTTAATTCGTCCATCCAAAACGAACTTTGTACTTTGCTATGAAGTTCTACCAGGAATGAGTTTGCATGCAAAAACTGTCTATTTCAACTTAATTCGTTTATGCAAAACTAACTTTGTACTTTGCTATGAAGTTCTACCAGGAATGAGTTTTTATGCAAAAACTGTCTATTTCAACTTAATTCGTCCATCCAAAACGAATTTTGTACTTTGCTATGAAGTTCTACCAGGAATGAGTTTTTATGCAAAAACTGTCTATTTCAACTTAATTCGTCCATCCAAAACGAACTTTGTACTTTGCTATGAAGTTCTACCAGGAATGAGTTTGCATGCAAAAACTGTCTATTTAAACTTAATTCGTCAATGCAAAACTAACTTTGTACTTTGCTATGAAGTTCCACCAGGAATGAGTTTTCATGCAAAACCTGTCTATTTCAACTTAATTCGTCCATGCAAAACTAACTTTGTACTTTGCTATGAAGTTCTACCAGGAATGAGTTTTTATGCAAAAACTGTCTATTTCAACTTAATTCGTCCATCCAAAACGAATTTTGTACTTTGCTATGAAGTTCTACCAGGAATGAGTTTTTATGCAAAAACTGTCTATTTCAACTTAATTCGTCCATCCAAAACGAACTTTGTACTTTGCTATGAAGTTCTACCAGGAATGAGTTTTTATGCAAAAACTGTTTATTTTAACTTAATTCGTCCATCCAAAACGAATTTTGTACTTTGCTATGAAGTTCTACCAGGAATGAGTTTTTATGCAAAAACTGTCTATTTCAACTTAATTCGTTTATGCAAAACTAACTTTATACTTTGCTATGAAGTTCCACCAGGAATGAGTTTGCATGCAAAAACTGTCTATTTCAACTTAATTCGTTTATGCAAAACTAACTTTGTACTTTGCTACGAAGTTCTACCAGGAATGAGTTTGCATGCAAAAACTGTCTATTTCAACTTAATTCGTCCATGCAAAACTAACTTTGTACTTTGCTATGAAGTTCTACCAGGAATGAGTTTTTATGCAAAAACTGTCTATTTCAACTTAATTCGACCATTCAAAACGAACTTTGTACTTTGCTATGAAGTTCTACCAGGAATGAGTTTTTATGCAAAAACTGTCTATTTCAACTTAATTCGTCCATCCAAAACGAACTTTGTACTTTGCTATGAAGTTCTACCAGGAATGAGTTTTTATGCAAAAATTGTCTATTTCAACTTAATTCGTCCATCCAAAACGAACTTTGTACTTTGCTATGAAGTGCTACCAGGAATGAGTTTTTATGCAAAAACTGTCTATTTCAACTTAATTCGTCCATCCAAAACGAATTTTGTACTTTGCTATGAAGTTCTACCAGGAATGAGTTTTTATGCAAAAACTGTCTATTTCAACTTAATTCGTCCATCCAAAACGAACTTTGTACTTTGCTATGAAGTTCTACCAGGAATGAGTTTGCATGCAAAAACTGTCTATTTCAACTTAATTCGTTTATGCAAAACTAACTTTGTACTTTGCTATGAAGTTCCACCAGGAATGAGTTTTCATGCAAAAACTGTCTATTTCAACTTAATTCGTCCATCCAAAACGAACTTTGTACTTTGCTATGAAGTTCTACCAGGAATGAGTTTTTATGCAAAAACTGTCTATTTCAACTTAATTCGTCAATGCAAAACTAACTTTGTACTTTGCTATGAAGTGCTACCAGGAATGATTTTTATGCAAAAACTGTCTATTTCAACTTAATTCGTCCATCCAAAACGAATTTTGTACTTAGCTATGAAGTTCTACCAGGAATGAGTTTTTATGCAAAAACTGTCTATTTCAACTTAATTCGTCCATCCAAAACGAATTTTGTACTTTGCTATGAAGTTCTACCAGGAATGAGTTTTTATGCAAAAACTGTTTATTTCAACTTAATTCGTCCATCCAAAACGAATTTTGTACTTTGCTATGAAGTTCTACCAGGAATGAGTTTTTATGCAAAAACTGTCTATTTCAACTTAATTCGTTTATGCAAAACTAACTTTATACTTTGCTATGAAGTTCCACCAGGAATGAGTTTGCATGCAAAAACTGTCTATTTCAACTTAATTCGTTTATGCAAAACTAACTTTGTACTTTGCTACGAAGTTCCACCAGGAATGAGTTTTCATGCAAAAACTGTCTATTTCAACTTAATTCGTCCATGCAAAACTAACTTTGAACTTTGCTATGAAGTTCTACCAGGAATGAGTTTGCATGCAAAAACTGTCTATTTCAACTTAATTCGTTTATGCAAAACTAACTTTGTACTTTGCTACGAAGTTCCACCAGGAATGAGTTTTCATGCAAAAACTGTCTATTTCAACTTAATTCGTCCATGCAAAACTAACTTTGAACTTTGCTATGAAGTTCCACCAGGAATGAGTTTTTATGCAAAAACTGTCTATTTCAACTTAATTCGTCAATGCAAAACTAACTTTGTACTTTGCTATGAAGTGCTACCAGGAATGATTTTTATGCAAAAACTGTCTATTTCAACTTAATTCGTCCATCCAAAACGAACTTTGTACTTTGCTATGAAGTTCTACCAGGAATGAGTTTTTATGCAAAAATTGTCTATTTCAACTTAATTCGTCCATCCAAAACGAACTTTGTACTTTGCTATGAAGTGCTACCAGGAATGAGTTTTTATGCAAAAACTGTCTATTTCAACTTAATTCGTCCATCCAAAACGAATTTTGTACTTTGCTATGAAGTTCTACCAGGAATGAGTTTTTATGCAAAAACTGTCTATTTCAACTTAATTCGTCCATCCAAAACGAACTTTGTACTTTGCTATGAAGTTCTACCAGGAATGAGTTTGCATGCAAAAACTGTCTATTTCAACTTAATTCGTTTATGCAAAACTAACTTTGTACTTTGCTATGAAGTTCCACCAGGAATGAGTTTTCATGCAAAAACTGTCTATTTCAACTTAATTCGTCCATCCAAAACGAACTTTGTACTTTGCTATGAAGTTCTACCAGGAATGAGTTTGCATGCAAAAACTGTCTATTTCAACTTAATTCGTTTATGCAAAACTAACTTTGTACTTTGCTACGAAGTTCCACCAGGAATGAGTTTTCATGCAAAAACTGTCTATTTCAACTTAATTCGTCCATGCAAAACTAACTTTGAACTTTGCTATGAAGTTCCACCAGGAATGAGTTTTTATGCAAAAACTGTCTATTTCAACTTATTTCGTCAATGCAAAACTAACTTTGTACTTTGCTATGAAGTGCTACCAGGAATGATTTTTATGCAAAAACTGTCTATTTCAACTTAATTCGTCCATGCAAAACTAACTTTGTACTTTGCTATGAAGTTCCACCAGGAATGAGTTTGCATGCAAAAACTGTCTATTTCAACTTAATTCGTCAATGCAAAACTAACTTTGAACTTTGCTATGAAGTTCCACCAGGAATGAGTTTTCATGCAAAAACTGTCTATTTCAACTCAATTCGTCCATGCAAAACTAACTTTGTACTTTGCTATGCAGTTCTACCAGGAATGAGTTTGCATGCAAAAACTGTCTATTTCAACTTAATTCGTCCATGCAAAACTAACTTTGTACTTTGCTATGACGTTCTACCAGGAATGAGTTTTCATGCAAAAACTGTCTATTTCAACTTAATTCGTCCATGCAAAACTAACTTTGAACTTTGCTATGAAGTTCCACCAGGAATGAGTTTTCATGCAAAAACTGTCTATTTCAACTTAATTCGTCCATGCAAAACTAACTTTGTACTTTGCTATGAAGTGCTACCAGGAATGAGTTTTTATGCAAAAACTGTCTATTTCAACTTAATTCGTCCATCCAAAACGAACTTTGTATTTTGCTATGAAGTTCCACCAGGAATGAGTTTTCATGCAAAAACTGTCTATTTCAACTTAATTCGTCCATCCAAAACGAATTTTGTACTTTGCTATGAAGTTCTACCAGGAATGAGTTTGCATGCAAAAACTGTCTATTTCAACTTAATTCGTCCATCCAAAACGAACTTTGTATTTTGCTATGAAGTTCCACCAGGAATGAGTTTTCATGCAAAAACTGTCTATTTCAACTAATTTCGTCCATCCAAAACGAATTTTGTACTTTGCTATGAAGTTCTACCAGGAATGAGTTTTTATGCAAAAACTGTCTATTTCAACTTAATTCGTCCATCCAAAACGAACTTTGTATTTTGCTATGAAGTTCCATCAGGAATGAGTTTTCATGCAAAAACTGTCTATTTCAACTTAATTCGTCCATCCAAAACGAACTTTGTACTTTGCTATGAAGTTCTACAAGGAATGAGTTTTTATGCAAAAACTGTCTATTTCAACTTAATTCGTCCATCCAAAACGAACTTTGTACTTTGCTATGAAGTTCTACCAGGAATGAGTTTGCATGCAAAAACTGTCTATTTAAACTTAATTCGTCAATGCAAAACTAACTTTGTACTTTGCTATGAAGTTCTACCAGGAATGAGTTTTTATGCAAAAACTGTCTATTTCAACTTAATTCGTTCATCCAAAACGAACTTTGTACTTTGCTATGAAGTTCTACCAGGAATGAGTTTGTATGCAAAAACTGTCTATTTCAACTCAATTCGTCCATCCAAAACGAACTTTGTACTTTGCTATGGAGTTCCACCAGGAATGAGTTTTCATGCAAAAACTGTCTATTTCAACTTAATTCGTCCATCCAAAACGAACTTTGTACTTTGCAATGAAGTGCTACCAGGAATGAGTTTTTATGCAAAAACTGTCTATTTCAACTTAATTCGTCCATCCAAAACGAACTTTGTACTTTGCTATGAAGTTCTACAAGGAATGAGTTTTTATGCAAAAACTGTCTATTTCAACTTAATTCGTCCATCCAAAACGAACTTTGTACTTTGCTATGAAGTTCTACAAGGAATGAGTTTTTATGCAAAAACTGTCTATTTCAACTTAATTCGTCCATGCAAAACGAACTTTGTACTTTGCTATGAAGTTCTACAAGGAATGAGTTTTTATGCAAAAACTGTCTATTTCAACTTAATTCGTCCATCCAAAACGAACTTTGTACTTTGCTATGAAGTTCTACCAGGAATGAGTTTGTATGCAAAAACTGTCTATTTCAACTCAATTCGTCCATCCAAAACGAACTTTGTACTTTGCAATGGAGTTCCACCAGGAATGAGTTTTCATGCAAAAACTGTCTATTTCAACTTAATTCGTCCATCCAAAACGAACTTTGTACTTTGCAATGAAGTGCTACCAGGAATGAGTTTTTATGCAAAAACTGTCTATTTCAACTCAATTCGTCTACCAAAACGAACTTTGTACTTTGCTATGAAGTTCCACCAGGAATGAGTTTTTATGCAAAAACTGTCTATTTCAACTTAATTCGTCCATCCAAAACGAATTTTGTACTTTGCTATGAAGTTCTACCAGGAATGAGTTTTTATGCAAAAACTGTCTATTTCAACTTAATTCGTCCATTCAAAACGAACTTTGTACTTTGCTATGAAGTTCCACCAGGAATGAGTTTTCATGCAAAAATTGTCTATTTCAACTCAATTCGTCCATCCAAAACGAACTTTGTACTTTGCTATGAAGTTCCACCAGGAATGAGTTTTTATGCAAAAACTGTCTATTTCAACTTAATTCGTCCATCCAAAACGAACTTTGTACTTTGCTATGAAGTTCTACAAGGAATGAGTTTTTATGCAAAAACTGTCTATTTCAACTTAATTCGTCCATCCAAAACGAACTTTGTACTTTGCTATGAAGTTCTACCAGGAATGAGTTTTTATGCAAAAACTGTCTATTTCAACTTAATTCGTCCATCCAAAACTAACTTTGTACTTTGCTATGAAGTTCTACCAGGAATGAGTTTTTATGCAAAAACTGTCTATTTCAACTTAATTCGTCCATGCAAAACTAACTTTGTACTTTGCTATGAAGTGCTACCAGGAATGAGTTTTTATGCAAAAACTGTCTATTTCAACTTAATTCGTCCATCCAAAACGAACTTTGTACTTTGCTATGAAGTTCTACCAGGAATGAGTTTTTATGCAAAAACTGTCTATTTCAACTTAATTCGTCCATCCAAAACGAACTTTGTACTTTGCTATGAAGTTCTACCAGGAATGAGTTTTTATGCAAAAACTGTCTATTTCAACTTAATTCGTCCATCCAAAACGAACTTTGTACTTTGCAATGAAGTGCTACCAGGAATGAGTTTTTATGCAAAAACTGTCTATTTCAACTCAATTCGTCCATCCAAAACGAACTTTGTACTTTGCTATGAAGTTCCACCAGGAATGAGTTTTTATGCAAAAACTGTCTATTTCAACTTAATTCGTCCATCCAAAACGAACTTTGTACTTTGCTATGAAGTTCTACCAGGAATGAGTTTTTATGCAACAACTGTCTACTTTAACTTAATTCGTTTATGCAAAACTAACTTTGTACTTTGCTATGAAGTTCTACCAGGAATGAGTTTTTATGCAAAAACTGTCTATTTCAACTTAATTCGTCCATGCAAAACTAACTTTGTACTTTGCTATGAAGTGCTACCAGGAATGAGTTTTTATGCAAAAACTGTCTATTTCAACTTAATTCGTCCATCCAAAACGAACTTTGTACTTTGCTATGAAGTTCTACAAGGAATGAGTTTTTATGCAAAAACTGTCTATTTCAACTTAATTCGTCCATCCAAAACGAACTTTGTACTTTGCTATGAAGTTCTACCAGGAATGAGTTTTTATGCAAAAACTGTCTATTTCAACTTAATTCGTCCATCCAAAACGAACTTTGTACTTTGCAATGAAGTGCTACCAGGAATGAGTTTTTATGCAAAAACTGTCTATTTCAACTCAATTCGTCCATCCAAAACGAACTTTGTACTTTGCTATGAAGTTCCACCAGGAATGAGTTTTTATGCAAAAACTGTCTATTTCAACTTAATTCGTTCATCCAAAACGAACTTTGTACTTTGCTATGAAGTTCCACCAGGAATGAGTTTTTATGCAAAAACTGTCTATTTCAACTTAATTCGTCCATTCAAAACGAACTTTGTACTTTGCTATGAAGTTCTACCAGGAATGAGTTTTCATGCAAAACCTGTCTATTTCAACTTAATTCGTCCATGCAAAACTAACTTTGTACTTTGCTATGAAGTTCCACCAGGAATGAGTTTTTATGCAAAAACTGTCTATTTCAACTTAATTCGTCCATTCAAAACGAACTTTGTACTTTGCTATGAAGTTCCACCAGGAATGAGTTTTCATGCAAAACATGTCTATTTCAACTTAATTCGTCCATGCAAAACTAACTTTGTACTTTGCTATGAAGTTCTACCAGGAATGAGTTTTTATGCAAAAACTGTCTATTTCAACTTAATTCGTCCATTCAAAACGAACTTTGTACTTTGCTATGAAGTTCCACCAGGAATGAGTTTTTATGCAAAAACTGTCTATTTCCACTTAATTCGTTCATCCAAAACGAACTTTGTACTTTGCTATGAAGTTCCACCAGGAATGAGTTTTTATGCAAAAACTGTCTATTTCAACTTAATTCGTCCATTCAAAACGAACTTTGTACTTTGCTATGAAGTTCTACCAGGAATGAGTTTTCATGCAAAACCTGTCTATTTCAACTTAATTCGTCCATGCAAAACTAACTTTGTACTTTGCTATGAAGTTCTACCAGGAATGAGTTTTTATGCAAAAACTGTCTATTTCAACTTAATTCGTCCATCCAAAACGAACTTTGTACTTTGCTATGAAGTTCCACCAGGAATGAGTTTTCATGCAAAACCTGTCTATTTCAACTTAATTCGTTCATCCAAAACGAACTTTGTACTTTGCTATGAAGTTCCACCAGGAATGAGTTTTTATGCAAAAACTGTCTATTTCAACTTAATTCGTCCATTCAAAACGAACTTTGTACTTTGCTATGAAGTTCCACCAGGAATGAGTTTTTATGCAAAAACTGTCTATTTCAACTTAATTCGTCCATCCAAAACGAACTTTGTACTTTGCTATGAAGTTCTACCAGGAATGAGTTTTTATGCAAAAACTGTCTATTTCAACTCAATTCGTCCATCCAAAACGAACTTTGTACTTTGCTATGGAGTTCCACCAGGAATGAGTTTTTATGCAAAAACTGTCTATTTCAACTCAATTCGGACATCCAAAACGAACTTTGTACTTTGCTATGAAGTTCTACCAGGAATGAGTTTTTTTGCAAAACCTGTCTATTTCAACTTAATTCGTCCATGCAAAACTAACTTTGTACTTTGCTATGAAGTTCTACCAGGAATGAGTTTTTATGCAAAAACTGTCTATTTCAACTTAATTCGTCCATTCAAAACGAACTTTGTACTTTGCTATGAAGTTCCACCAGGAATGAGTTTTCATGCAAAACCTGTCTATTTCAACTTAATTCGTCCATGCAAAACTAACTTTGTACTTTGCTATGAAGTTCTACCAGGAATGAGTTTTTATGCAAAAACTGTCTATTTCAACTTAATTCGACCATTCAAAACGAACTTTGTACTTTGCTATGAAGTTCTACCAGGAATGAGTTTTTATGCAAAAACTGTCTATTTCAACTTAATTCGTCCATCCAAAACGAACTTTGTACTTTGCTATGAAGTTCTACCAGGAATGAGTTTTTATGCAAAAATTGTCTATTTCAACTTAATTCGTCCATCCAAAACGAACTTTGTACTTTGCTATGAAGTTCTACCAGGAATGAGTTTTTATGCAAAAACTGTCTATTTCAACTTAATTCGTCCATCCAAAACGAACTTTGTACTTTGCTATGGAGTTCCACCAGGAATGAGTTTTTATGCAAAAACTGTCTATTTCAACTTAATTCGTCCATCCCAAAACGAACTTTGTACTTTGCTATGAAGTTCTACCAGGAATGAGTTTTTATGCAAAAATTGTCTATTTCAACTTAATTCGTCCATCCAAAACGAACTTTGTACTTTGCTATGAAGTTCCACCAGGAATGAGTTTTTATGCAAAAACTGTCTATTTCAACTTAATTCGTCCATCCAAAACGAACTTTGTACTTTGCTATGAAGTTCCACCAGGAATGAGTTTTCATGCAAAACCTGTCTATTTCAACTTAATTCGTCCATGCAAAACTAACTTTGTACTTTGCTATGAAGTTCTACCAGGAATGAGTTTTTATGCAAAAACTGTCTATTTCAACTTAATTCGTCCATTCAAAACGAACTTTGTACTTTGCTATGAAGTTCTACCAGGAATGAGTTTTTATGCAAAAACTGTCTATTTCAACTTAATTCGTCCATCCAAAACGAACTTTGTACTTTGCTATGAAGTTCTACCAGGAATGAGTTTTTATGCAAAAACTGTCTATTTCAACTTAATTCGTCCATCCAAAACGAACTTTGTACTTTGCTATGAAGTTCCACCAGGAATGAGTTTTTATGCAAAAACTGACTATTTCAACTTAATTCGTCCATTCAAAACGAACTTTGTACTTTGCTATGAAGTTCTACCAGGAATGAGTTTTAATGCAAAAACTGTCTATTTCAACTTAATTCGTCCATGCAAAACGAACTTTGTACTTTGCTATGAAGTTCCACCAGGAATGAGTTTTCATGCAAAACCTGTCTATTTCAACTTAATTCGTCCATGCAAAACTAACTTTGTACTTTGCTATGAAGTTCTACCAGGAATGAGTTTTTATGCAAAAACTTTCTATTTCAACTCAATTCGGACATCCAAAACGAACTTTGTACTTTGCTATGAAGTTCCACCAGGAATGAGTTTTTATGCAAAAACTTTCTATTTCAACTCAATTCGGACATCCAAAACGAACTTTGTACTTTGCTATGAAGTTCTACCAGGAATGAGTTTTTATGCAAAAACTGTCTATTTCAACTTAATTCGTCCATCCAAAACGAACTTTGTACTTTGCTATGAAGTTCTACCAGGAATGAGTTTTTATGCAAAAATTGTCTATTTCAACTTAATTCGTCCATCCAAAACGAACTTTGTACTTTGCTATGAAGTTCTACCAGGAATGAGTTTTTTTGCAAAAACTGTCTATTTCAACTTAATTCGTCCATCCAAAACGAACTTTGTACTTTGCTATGAAGTTCCACCAGGAATGAGTTTTTATGCAAAAATTGTCTATTTCAACTTAATTCGTCCATCCAAAACGAACTTTGGACTTTGCTATGAAGTTCCACCAGGAATGAGTTTTTATGCAAAAATTGTCTATTTCAACTTAATTCGTCCATCCAAAACGAACTTTGTACTTTGCTATGAAGTTCTACCAGGAATGAGTTTTTATGCAAAAATTGTCTATTTCAACTTAATTCGTCCATCCAAAACGAACTTTGTACTTTGCTATGAAGTTCCACCAGGAATGAGTTTTTATGCAAAAACTGTCTATTTCAACTTAATTCGTCCATTCAAAACGAACTTTGTACTTTGCTATGAAGTTCTACCAGGAATGAGTTTTTATGCAAAAACTGTCTATTTCAACTTAATTCGTCCATCCAAAACGAACTTTGTACTTTGCTATGAAGTTCTACCAGGAATGAGTTTTTATGCAAAAATTGTCTATTTCAACTTAATTCGTCCATTCAAAACGAACTTTGTACTTTGCTATGAAGTTCCACCAGGAATGAGTTTTTATGCAAAAACTGTCTATTTCAACTTAATTCGTCCATCCAAAACGAACTTTGTACTTTGCTATGAAGTTCTACCAGGAATGAGTTTTTATGCAAAAATTGTCTTTTTCAACTTAATTCGTCCATCCAAAACGAACTTTGTACTTTGCTATGAAGTTCCACCAGGAATGAGTTTTTATGCAAAAACTTTCTATTTCAACTCAATTCGGACATCCAAAACGAACTTTGTACTTTGCTATGAAGTTCTACCAGGAATGAGTTTTTATGCAAAAACTGTCTATTTCAACTTAATTCGTCCATCCAAAACGAACTTTGTACTTTGCTATGAAGTTCCACCAGGAATGAGTTTTTATGCAAAAACTGTCTATTTCAACTTAATTCGTCCATCCAAAACGAACTTTGTACTTTGCTATGAAGTTCTACCAGGAATGAGTTTTTATGCAAAAACTGTCTATTTCAACTTAATTCGTCCATCCAAAACGAACTTTGTACTTTGCTATGAAGTTCCACCAGGAATGAGTTTGTATGCAAAAACTGTCTATATCAACTCAATTCGTCCATCCAAAACGAACTTTGTACTTTGCTATGGAGTTCCACCAGGAATGAGTTTTTATGCAAAAACTATCTATTTCAACTCAATTCGTCCATCCAAAACGAACTTTGTACTTTGCTATGAAGTGCTACCAGGAATGAGTTTTTATGCAAAAACTGTCCATTTCAACTCAATTCGGACATCCAAAACGAACTTTGTACTTTGCTATGAAGTTCCACCAGGAATGAGTTTTTATGCAAAAACTGTCTATTTCAACTTAATTCGTCCATCCAAAACGAACTTTGTACTTTGCTATGAAGTTCCACCAGGAATGAGTTTTTATGCAAAAACTGTCTATTTCAACTTAATTCGTCCATCCAAAACGAACTTTGTACTTTGCTATGAAGTGCTACCAGGAATGAGTTTTTATGCAAAAACTGTCCATTTCAACTCAATTCGGACATCCAAAACGAACTTTGTACTTTGCTATGAAGTTCTACCAGGAATGAGTTTTTATGCAAAAACTGTCTATTTCAACTTAATTCGTCCATCCAAAACGAACTTTGTACTTTGCTATGAAGTGCTACCAGGAATGAGTTTTAATGCAAAAACTGTCCATTTCAACTCAATTCGGACATCCAAAACGAACTTTGTACTTTGCTATGAAGTACTACCAGGAATGAGTTTTTATGCAAAAACTGTCTATTTCAACTTAATTCGTCCATCCAAAACGAACTTTGTACTTTGCTATGAAGTTCCACCAGGAATGAGTTTTTATGCAAAAACTTTCTATTTCAACTTAATTCGTCCATCCAAAACGAACTTTGTACTTTGCTATGAAGTTCTACCAGGAATGAGTTTGTATGCAAAAACTGTCTATTTCAACTCAATTCGTCCATCCAAAACGAACTTTGTACTTTGCTATGAAGTTCCACCAGGAATGAGTTTTTATGCAAAAACTGTCTATTTCAACTTAATTCGTCCATCCAAAACGAACTTTGTACTTTGCTATGAAGTTCCACCAGGAATGAGTTTTTATGCAAAAACTGTCTATTTCAACTTAATTCGTTCATCCAAAACGAACTTTGTACTTTGCTATGAAGTTCTACAAGGAATGAGTTTTTATGCAAAAACTGTCTATTTCAACTTAATTCGTCCATCCAAAACGAACTTTGTACTTTGCTATGGAGTTCCACCAGGAATGAGTTTTCATGCAAAACCTGTCTATTTCAACTTAATTCGTCCATCCAAAACGAACTTTGTACTTTGCTATGAAGTTCTACAAGGAATGAGTTTTTATGCAAAAACTGTCTATTTCAACTTAATTCGTCCATCCAAAACGAACTTTGTACTTTGCAATGAAGTGCTACCAGGAATGAGTTTTTATGCAAAAACTGTCTATTTCAACTTAATTCGTCCATCCAAAACGAACTTTGTACTTTGCTATGAAGTTCTACAAGGAATGAGTTTTTATGCAAAAACTGTCTATTTCAACTTAATTCGTCCATCCAAAACGAATTTTGTACTTTGCTATGAAGTTCTACCAGGAATGAGTTTTTATGCAAAAACTGTCTATTTCAACTTAATTCGTCCATCCAAAACGAACTTTGTACTTTGCTATGAAGTGCTACCAGGAATGAGTTTTAATGCAAAAACTGTCTATTTCAACTCAATTCGGACATCCAAAACGAACTTTGTACTTTGCTATGAAGTACTACCAGGAATGAGTTTTTATGCAAAAACTGTCTATTTCAACTTAATTCGTCCATCCAAAACGAACTTTGTACTTTGCTATGAAGTTCCACCAGGAATGAGTTTTTATGCAAAAACTTTCTATTTCAACTTAATTCGTCCATCCAAAACGAACTTTGTACTTTGCAATGAAGTGCTACCAGGAATGAGTTTTTATGCAAAAACTGTCTATTTCAACTCAATTCGTCCATCCAAAACGAACTTTGTACTTTGCTATGAAGTTCCACCAGGAATGAGTTTTTATGCAAAAACTGTCTATTTCAACTTAATTCGTTCATCCAAAACGAACTTTGTACTTTGCTATGAAGTTCCACCAGGAATGAGTTTTTATGCAAAAACTGTCTATTTCAACTTAATTCGTCCATTCAAAACGAACTTTGTACTTTGCTATGAAGTTCTACCAGGAATGAGTTTTTATGCAAAAACTGTCTATTTCAACTTAATTCGTCCATCCAAAACGAACTTTGTACTTTGCTATGGAGTTCCACCAGGAATGAGTTTTCATGCAAAACCTGTCTATTTCAACTTAATTCGTCCATCCAAAACGAACTTTGTACTTTGCTATGAAGTTCTACAAGGAATGAGTTTTTATGCAAAAACTGTCTATTTCAACTTAATTCGTCCATCCAAAACGAACTTTGTACTTTGCAATGAAGTGCTACCAGGAATGAGTTTTTATGCAAAAACTGTCTATTTCAACTTAATTCGTCCATCCAAAACGAACTTTGTACTTTGCTATGAAGTTCTACAAGGAATGAGTTTTTATGCAAAAACTGTCTATTTCAACTTAATTCGTCCATCCAAAACGAATTTTGTACTTTGCTATGAAGTTCTACCAGGAATGAGTTTTTATGCAAAAACTGTCTATTTCAACTTAATTCGTCCATCCAAAACGAACTTTGTACTTTGCTATGAAGTTCTACAAGGAATGAGTTTTTATGCAAAAACTGTCTATTTCAACTTAATTCGTCCATGCAAAACGAACTTTGTACTTTGCTATGAAGTTCTACAAGGAATGAGTTTTTATGCAAAAACTGTCTATTTCAACTTAATTCGTCCATCCAAAACGAATTTTGTACTTTGCTATGAAGTTCTACCAGGAATGAGTTTTTATGCAAAAACTGTCTATTTCAACTTAATTCGTCCATCCAAAACGAACTTTGTACTTTGCAATGAAGTGCTACCAGGAATGAGTTTTTATGCAAAAACTGTCTATTTCAACTTAATTCGTCCATCCAAAACGAACTTTGTACTTTGCTATGGAGTTCCACCAGGAATGAGTTTTCATGCAAAAACTGTCTATCTCAACTAACTTTGTCCATCCAAAACGAACTTTGTACTTTGCTATGAAGTTCCACCAGGAATGAGTTTTTATGCAAAAACTGTCTATCTCAACTAACTTTGTCCATCCAAAACGAACTTTGTACTTTGCTATGAAGTTCCACCAGGAATGAGTTTTTATGCAAAAACTGTCTATCTCAACTAACTTTGTCCATCCAAAACGAACTTTGTACTTTGCTATGAAGTTCCACCAGGAATGAGTTTTCATACAAAAACTGTCTATTTCAACTAACTTTGTCCATCC
Organism: Anopheles moucheti; assembly: GCF_943734755.1. Lineage (NCBI taxonomy): Eukaryota > Metazoa > Arthropoda > Insecta > Diptera > Culicidae > Anopheles > Anopheles moucheti. The sequence goes on along the minus strand of NW_026453799.1, from coordinate 40,521 downwards.
AAAACGAACTTTGTACTTTGCTATGAAGTTCCACCAGGAATGAGTTTTTATGCAAAAACTGTCTATCTCAACTAACTTTGTCCATCCAAAACGAACTTTGTACTTTGCTATGAAGTTCCACCAGGAATGGGTTTTTATGCAAAAACTGTCTATTTCAACTAACTTTGTCCATCCAAAACGAACTTTGTACTTTGCTATGAAGTTCCACCAGGAATGAGTTTTCATGCAAAAACTGTCTATTTCAACTAACTTTGTCCATCCAAAACGAACTTTGTACTTTGCTATGAAGTTCCACCAGGAATGAGTTTTCATGCAAAAACTGTCTATTTCAACTAACTTTGTCCATCCAAAACGAACTTTGTACTTTGCTATGAAGTTCCACCAGGAATGAGTTTTCATGCAAAAACTGTCTATTTCAACTTAATTCGTCCATCCAAAACGAACTTTGTACTTTGCTATGAAGTTCCACCAGGAATGAGTTTTCATGCAAAAACTGTCTATTTCAACTAACTTTGTCCATCCAAAACGAACTTTGTACTTTGCTATGAAGTTCCACCAGGAATGAGTTTTCATGCAAAAACTGTCTATTTCAACTAACTTTGTCCATCCAAAACGAACTTTGTACTTTGCTATGAAGTTCCACCAGGAATGAGTTTTCATGCAAAAACTGTCTATTTCAACTAACTTTGTCCATCCAAAACGAACTTTGTACTTTGCTATGAAGTTCCACCAGGAATGAGTTTTCATGCAAAAACTGTCTATTTCAACTAACTTTGTCCAAAACGAACTTTGTACTTTGCTATGAAGTTCCACCAGGAATGAGTTTTCATGCAAAAACTGTCTATTTCAACTAACTTTGTCCATCCAAAACGAACTTTGTATTTTGCTATGAAGTTCCACCAGGAATGAGTTTTTATGCAAAAACTGTCTATTTCAACTAACTTTGTCCATCCAAAACGAACTTTGTACTTTGCTATGAAGTTCCACCAGGAATGAGTTTTCATGCAAAAACTGTCTATTTCAACTTAATTCGTCCATCCAAAACGAACTTTGTACTTTGCTATGAAGTTCCACCAGGAATGAGTTTTCATGCAAAAACTGTCTATTTCAACTAACTTTGTCCATCCAAAACGAACTTTGTACTTTGCTATGAAGTTCCACCAGGAATGAGTTTTCATGCAAAAACTGTCTATTTCAACTAACTTTGTCCATCCAAAACGAACTTTGTACTTTGCTATGAAGTTCCACCAGGAATGAGTTTTCATGCAAAAACTGTCTATTTCAACTAAATTGATCCATCCAAAACGAACTTTGTACTTTGCTATGAAGTTCCACCAGGAATGAGTTTTTATGCAAAAACTGTCTATTTCAACTAACTTTGTCCATCCAAAACGAACTTTGTATTTTGCTATGAAGTTCCACCAGGAATGAGTTTTCATGCAAAAACTGTCTATTTCAACTAACTTTGTCCATCCAAAACGAACTTTGTACTTTGCTATGAAGTTCCACCAGGAATGAGTTTTCATGCAAAAACTGTCTATTTCAACTTAATTAGTCCATCCAAAACGAACTTTGTACTTTGCTATGAAGTTCCACCAGGAATGAGTTTTCATGCAAAAACTGTCTATTTCAACTAACTTTGTCCATCCAAAACGAACTTTGTACTTTGCTATGAAGTTCCACCAGGAATGAGTTTTCATGCAAAAACTGTCTATTTCAACTAACTTTGTCCATCCAAAACGAACTTTGTACTTTGCTATGAAGTTCCACCAGGAATGAGTTTTCATGCAAAAACTGTCTATTTCAACTAAATTGATCCATCCAAAACGAACTTTGTACTTTGCTATGAAGTTCCACCAGGAATGAGTTTTTATGCAAAAACTGTCTATTTCAACTAACTTTGTCCATCCAAAACGAACTTTGTACTTTGCTATGAAGTTCCACCAGGAATGAGTTTTCATGCAAAAACTGTCTATTTCAACTAAATTGATCCATCCAAAACGAACTTTGTATTTTGCTATGAAGTTCCACCAGGAATGAGTTTTTATGCAAAAACTGTCTATTTCAACTAACTTTGTCCATCCAAAACGAACTTTGTACTTTGCTATGAAGTTCCACCAGGAATGAGTTTTCATGCAAAAACTGTCTATTTCAACTTAATTCGTCCATCCAAAACGAACTTTGTACTTTGCTATGAAGTTCCACCAGGAATGAGTTTTCATGCAAAAACTGTCTATTTCAACTAACTTTGTCCATCCAAAACGAACTTTGTATTTTGCTATGAAGTTCCACCAGGAATGAGTTTTCATACAAAAACTGTTAATTACAACTAACTTTGTCCATCCGATTCGAACTTTGTTCTTTGATATGAAGTTCCACCAGAAGTGTGTTTTCATAAAAAAGCTGTTAATTACAACTAACTTTGTCCATCCAAAACGAACTTTGTACTTTGCTATGAAGTTCCACCAGGAATGAGTTTTCATGCAAAAACTGTCTATTTCAACTTAATTCGTCCATCCAAAACGAACTTTGTACTTTGCTATGAAGTTCCACCAGGAATGAGTTTTTATGCAAAAACTGTCTATTTCAACTAACTTTGTCCATCCAAAACGAACTTTGTACTTTGATATGAAGTTCCACCAGAAGTGTGTTTTCATACAAAAACTGTTTATTACAACTAACTTTGTCCATCCGATTCGAACTTTGTTCTTTGATATGAAGTTCCACCAGAAGTGTGTTTTCATACAAAAACTGTTAATTACAACTAACTTTGTCCATCCAAAACGAAGTTTGTACTTTGATATGAAGTTCCACCAGAAGTGTGTTTTCATACAAAAACTGTTAATTACAACTAACTTTGTCCATCCAAAACGAACTTTGTACTTTGATATGAAGTTCCACCAGAAGTGTGTTTTACAACTAACTTTGTCCATCCAAAACGAACTTTGTACTTTGCTATGAAGTTCCACCAGAAGTGTGTTTTCATACAAAAACTGTTAATTACAACTAACTTTGTCCATCCAAAACGAACTTTGTACTTTGATATGAAGTTCCACCAGAAGTGTGTTTTCATACAAAAACTGTTAATTACAACTAACTTTGTCCATCCAAAACGAACTTTGTACTTTGATATGAAGTTCCACCAGAAGTGTGTTTTCATACAAAGACTGTTAATTACAACTAACTTTGTCCATCCAAAACGAACTTTGTACTTTGATATGAAGTTCCACCAGAAGTGTGTTTTCATACAAAAACTGTTAATTACAACTAACTTTGTCCATCCGATTCGAACTTTGTTCTTTGATATGAAGTTCCACCAGAAGTGTGTTTTCATAAAAAAGCTGTTAATTACAACTAACTTTGTCCATCCAAAACGAACTTTGTACTTTGCTATGAAGTTCCACCAGGAATGAGTTTTCATGCAAAAACTGTCTATTTCAACTTAATTCGTCCATCCAAAACGAACTTTGTACTTTGCTATGAAGTTCCACCAGGAATGAGTTTTCATGCAAAAACTGTCTATTTCAACTAACTTTGTCCATCCAAAACGAACTTTGTACTTTGCTATGAAGTTCCACCAGGAATGAGTTTTTATGCAAAAACTGTCTATCTCAACTAACTTTGTCCATCCAAAACGAACTTTGTACTTTGCTATGAAGTTCCACCAGGAATGGGTTTTTATGCAAAAACTGTCTATTTCAACTAACTTTGTCCATCCAAAACGAACTTTGTACTTTGCTATGAAGTTCCACCAGGAATGAGTTTTCATGCAAAAACTGTCTATTTCAACTAACTTTGTCCATCCAAAACGAACTTTGTACTTTGCTATGAAGTTCCACCAGGAATGAGTTTTCATGCAAAAACTGTCTATTTCAACTAACTTTGTCCATCCAAAACGAACTTTGTACTTTGCTATGAAGTTCCACCAGGAATGAGTTTTCATGCAAAAACTGTCTATTTCAACTTAATTCGTCCATCCAAAACGAACTTTGTACTTTGCTATGAAGTTCCACCAGGAATGAGTTTTCATGCAAAAACTGTCTATTTCAACTAACTTTGTCCATCCAAAACGAACTTTGTACTTTGCTATGAAGTTCCACCAGGAATGAGTTTTCATGCAAAAACTGTCTATTTCAACTAACTTTGTCCATCCAAAACGAACTTTGTACTTTGCTATGAAGTTCCACCAGGAATGAGTTTTCATGCAAAAACTGTCTATTTCAACTAACTTTGTCCATCCAAAACGAACTTTGTACTTTGCTATGAAGTTCCACCAGGAATGAGTTTTCATGCAAAAACTGTCTATTTCAACTAACTTTGTCCAAAACGAACTTTGTACTTTGCTATGAAGTTCCACCAGGAATGAGTTTTCATGCAAAAACTGTCTATTTCAACTAACTTTGTCCATCCAAAACGAACTTTGTATTTTGCTATGAAGTTCCACCAGGAATGAGTTTTCATGCAAAAACTGTCTATTTCAACTAACTTTGTCCATCCAAAACGAACTTTGTATTTTGCTATGAAGTTCCACCAGGAATGAGTTTTTATGCAAAAACTGTCTATTTCAACTAACTTTGTCCATCCAAAACGAACTTTGTACTTTGCTATGAAGTTCCACCAGGAATGAGTTTTCATGCAAAAACTGTCTATTTCAACTTAATTCGTCCATCCAAAACGAACTTTGTACTTTGCTATGAAGTTCCACCAGGAATGAGTTTTCATGCAAAAACTGTCTATTTCAACTAACTTTGTCCATCCAAAACGAACTTTGTACTTTGCTATGAAGTTCCACCAGGAATGAGTTTTCATGCAAAAACTGTCTATTTCAACTAACTTTGTCCATCCAAAACGAACTTTGTACTTTGCTATGAAGTTCCACCAGGAATGAGTTTTCATGCAAAAACTGTCTATTTCAACTAAATTGATCCATCCAAAACGAACTTTGTACTTTGCTATGAAGTTCCACCAGGAATGAGTTTTTATGCAAAAACTGTCTATTTCAACTAACTTTGTCCATCCAAAACGAACTTTGTATTTTGCTATGAAGTTCCACCAGGAATGAGTTTTCATGCAAAAACTGTCTATTTCAACTAACTTTGTCCATCCAAAACGAACTTTGTACTTTGCTATGAAGTTCCACCAGGAATGAGTTTTCATGCAAAAACTGTCTATTTCAACTTAATTAGTCCATCCAAAACGAACTTTGTACTTTGCTATGAAGTTCCACCAGGAATGAGTTTTCATGCAAAAACTGTCTATTTCAACTAACTTTGTCCATCCAAAACGAACTTTGTACTTTGCTATGAAGTTCCACCAGGAATGAGTTTTCATGCAAAAACTGTCTATTTCAACTAACTTTGTCCATCCAAAACGAACTTTGTACTTTGCTATGAAGTTCCACCAGGAATGAGTTTTCATGCAAAAACTGTCTATTTCAACTAAATTGATCCATCCAAAACGAACTTTGTACTTTGCTATGAAGTTCCACCAGGAATGAGTTTTTATGCAAAAACTGTCTATTTCAACTAACTTTGTCCATCCAAAACGAACTTTGTACTTTGCTATGAAGTTCCACCAGGAATGAGTTTTCATGCAAAAACTGTCTATTTCAACTAAATTGATCCATCCAAAACGAACTTTGTATTTTGCTATGAAGTTCCACCAGGAATGAGTTTTTATGCAAAAACTGTCTATTTCAACTAACTTTGTCCATCCAAAACGAACTTTGTACTTTGCTATGAAGTTCCACCAGGAATGAGTTTTCATGCAAAAACTGTCTATTTCAACTTAATTCGTCCATCCAAAACGAACTTTGTACTTTGCTATGAAGTTCCACCAGGAATGAGTTTTCATGCAAAAACTGTCTATTTCAACTAACTTTGTCCATCCAAAACGAACTTTGTATTTTGCTATGAAGTTCCACCAGGAATGAGTTTTCATGCAAAAACTGTCTATTTCAACTAACTTTGTCCATCCAAAACGAACTTTGTATTTTGCTATGAAGTTCCACCAGGAATGAGTTTTCATGCAAAAACTGTCTATTTCAACTAACTTTGTCCATCCAAAACGAACTTTGTACTTTGCTATGAAGTTCCACCAGGAATGAGTTTTCATGCAAAAACTGTCTATTTCAACTAAATTGATCCATCCAAAACGAACTTTGTACTTTGCTATGAAGTTCCACCAGGAATGAGTTTTCATGCAAAAACTGTCTATTTCAACTAACTTTGTCCATCCAAAACGAACTTTGTACTTTGCTATGAAGTTCCACCAGGAATGAGTTTTCATGCAAAAACTGTCTATTTCAACTAACTTTGTCCATCCAAAACGAACTTTGTACTTTGCTATGAAGTTCCACCAGGAATGAGTTTTCATGCAAAAACTGTCTATTTCAACTAACTTTGTCCATCCAAAACGAACTTTGTACTTTGCTATGAAGTTCCACCAGGAATGAGTTTTCATGCAAAAACTGTCTATTTCAACTAACTTTGTCCATCCAAAACGAACTTTGTACTTTGCTATGAAGTTCCACCAGGAATGAGTTTTCATGCAAAAACTGTCTATTTCAACTAACTTTGTCCATCCAAAACGAACTTTGTACTTTGCTATGAAGTTCCACCAGGAATGAGTTTTCATGCAAAAACTGTCTATTTCAACTAACTTTGTCCATCCAAAACGAACTTTGTACTTTGCTATGAAGTTCCACCAGGAATGAGTTTTCATGCAAAAACTGTCTATTTCAACTAAATTGATCCATCCAAAACGAACTTTGTACTTTGCTATGAAGTTCCACCAGGAATGAGTTTTTATGCAAAAACTGTCTATTTCAACTTAATTCGTCCATCCAAAAGAACTTTGTACTTTGCTATGAAGTTCCACCAGGAATGAGTTTTCATGCAAAAACTGTCTATTTCAACTAACTTTGTCCATCCAAAACGAACTTTGTACTTTGCTATGAAGTTCCACCAGGAATGAGTTTTCATGCAAAAACTGTCTATTTCAACTAAATTGATCCATCCAAAACGAACTTTGTACTTTGCTATGAAGTTCCACCTGGAAGGAGTTTTCATGCAAAAACTGTCTATTTCAACTAACTTTGTCCATCCAAAACGAACTTTGTACTTTACTATGAAGTTCCACCAGGAATGAGTTTTCATACAAAAACTGTCTATTTCAACTTAATTCGTCCATCCAAAACGAACTTTGTACTTTGCTATGAAGTTCCACCAGGAATGAGTTTTTATGCAAAAACTGTCTATTTCAACTAACTTTGTCCATCCAAAACGAACTTTGTACTTTGCTATGAAGTTCCACCAGGAATGAGTTTTCATGCAAAAACTGTCTATTTCAACTTAATTCGTCCATCCAAAACGAACTTTGTACTTTGCTATGAAGTTCCACCAGGAATGAGTTTTCATGCAAAAACTGTCTATTTCAACTAACTTTGTCCATCCAAAACGAACTTTGTACTTTGATATGAAGTTCCACCAGAAGTGTGTTTTCATACAAAAACTGTTAATTACAACTAACTTTGTCCATCCGATTCGAACTTTGTTCTTTGATATGAAGTTCCACCAGAAGTGTGTTTTCATACAAAAACTGTTAATTACAACTAACTTTGTCCATCCAAAACGAAGTTTGTACTTTGATATGAAGTTCCACCAGAAGTGTGTTTTCATACAAAAACTGTTAATTACAACTAACTTTGTCCATCCAAAACGAACTTTGTACTTTGATATGAAGTTCCACCAGAAGTGTGTTTTCATACAAAAACTGTTAATTACAACTAACTTTGTCCATCCAAAACGAACTTTGTACTTTGATATGAAGTTCCACCAGAAGTGTGTTTTCATACAAAAACTGTTAATTACAACTAACTTTGTCCATCCAAAACGAACTTTGTACTTTGATATGAAGTTCCACCAGAAGTGTGTTTTCATACAAAAACTGTTAATTACAACTAACTTTGTCCATCCAAAACGAACTTTGTACTTTGATATGAAGTTCCACCAGAAGTGTGTTTTCATACAAAAACTGTTAATTACAACTAACTTTGTCCATCCAAAACGAACTTTGTACTTTGATATGAAGTTCCACCAGAAGTGTGTTTTCATACAAAAACTGTTAATTACAACTTACTTTGTCCATCCGATTCGAACTTTGTTCTTTGATATGAAGTTCCACCAGAAGTGTGTTTTCATAAAAAAGCTGTTAATTACAACTAACTTTGTCCATCCAAAACGAACTTTGTACTTTGCTATGAAGTTCCACCAGGAATGAGTTTTCATGCAAAAACTGTCTATTTTGACTTAATTCGTCCATCCAAAACGAACTTTGTACTTTGCTATGAAGTTCCACCAGGAATGAGTTTTTATGCAAAAACTGTCTATTTCAACTAACTTTGTCCATCCAAAACGAACTTTGTACTTTGCTATGAAGTTCCACCAGGAATGAGTTTTCATGCAAAAACTGTCTATTTCAACTAACTTTGTCCATCCAAAACGAACTTTGTACTTTGCTATGAAGTTCCACCAGGAATGAGTTTTCATGCAAAAACTGTCTATTTCAACTAAATTGATCCATCCAAAACGAACTTTGTACTTTGCTATGAAGTTCCACCAGGAATGAGTTTTTATGCAAAAACTGTCTATTTCAACTAACTTTGTCCATCCAAAACGAACTTTGTACTTTGATATGAAGTTCCACCAGAAGTGTGTTTTCATACAAAAACTGTTAATTACAACTAACTTTGTCCATCCGATTCGAACTTTGTTCTTTGATATGAAGTTCCACCAGAAGTGTGTTTTCATAAAAAAGCTGTTAATTACAACTAACTTTGTCCATCCAAAACGAACTTTGTACTTTGCTATGAAGTTCCACCAGGAATGAGTTTTCATGCAAAAACTGTCTATTTCAACTTAATTCGTCCATCCAAAACGAACTTTGTACTTTGCTATGAAGTTCCACCAGGAATGAGTTTTTATGCAAAAACTGTCTATTTCAACTAACTTTGTCCATCCAAAACGAACTTTGTACTTTGATATGAAGTTCCACCAGAAGTGTGTTTTCATACAAAAACTGTTTATTACAACTAACTTTGTCCATCCGATTCGAACTTTGTTCTTTGATATGAAGTTCCACCAGAAGTGTGTTTTCATACAAAAACTGTTAATTACAACTAACTTTGTCCATCCAAAACGAAGTTTGTACTTTGATATGAAGTTCCACCAGAAGTGTGTTTTCATACAAAAACTGTTAATTACAACTAACTTTGTCCATCCAAAACGAACTTTGTACTTTGATATGAAGTTCCACCAGAAGTGTGTTTTACAACTAACTTTGTCCATCCAAAACGAACTTTGTACTTTGCTATGAAGTTCCACCAGAAGTGTGTTTTCATACAAAAACTGTTAATTACAACTAACTTTGTCCATCCAAAACGAACTTTGTACTTTGATATGAAGTTCCACCAGAAGTGTGTTTTCATACAAAAACTGTTAATTACAACTAACTTTGTCCATCCAAAACGAACTTTGTACTTTGATATGAAGTTCCACCAGAAGTGTGTTTTCATACAAAAACTGTTAATTACAACTAACTTTGTCCATCCAAAACGAACTTTGTACTTTGATATGAAGTTCCACCAGAAGTGTGTTTTCATACAAAAACTGTTAATTACAACTAACTTTGTCCATCCGATTCGAACTTTGTTCTTTGATATGAAGTTCCACCAGAAGTGTGTTTTCATAAAAAAGCTGTTAATTACAACTAACTTTGTCCATCCAAAACGAACTTTGTACTTTGCTATGAAGTTCCACCAGGAATGAGTTTTTATGCAAAAACTGTCTATTTCAACTAACTTTGTCCATCCAAAACGAACTTTGTACTTTGCTATGAAGTTCCACCAGGAATGAGTTTTCATGCAAAATCTGTCTATTTCAACTAACTTTGTCCATCCAAAACGAACTTTGTACTTTGCTATGAAGTTCCACCAGGAATGAGTTTTCATGCAAAAACTGTCTATTTCAACTAAATTGATCCATCCAAAACGAACTTTGTACTTTGCTATGAAGTTCCACCAGGAATGAGTTTTTATGCAAAAACTGTCTATTTCAACTAACTTTGTCCATCCAAAACGAACTTTGTACTTTGATATGAAGTTCCACCAGAAGTGTGTTTTCATACAAAAACTGTTAATTACAACTAACTTTGTCCATCCGATTCGAACTTTGTTCTTTGATATGAAGTTCCACCAGAAGTGTGTTTTCATAAAAAAGCTGTTAATTACAACTAACTTTGTCCATCCAAAACGAACTTTGTACTTTGCTATGAAGTTCCACCAGGAATGAGTTTTCATGCAAAAACTGTCTATTTCAACTTAATTCGTCCATCCAAAACGAACTTTGTACTTTGCTATGAAGTTCCACCAGGAATGAGTTTTTATGCAAAAACTGTCTATTTCAACTAACTTTGTCCATCCAAAACGAACTTTGTACTTTGATATGAAGTTCCACCAGAAGTGTGTTTTCATACAAAAACTGTTTATTACAACTAACTTTGTCCATCCGATTCGAACTTTGTTCTTTGATATGAAGTTCCACCAGAAGTGTGTTTTCATACAAAAACTGTTAATTACAACTAACTTTGTCCATCCAAAACGAAGTTTGTACTTTGATATGAAGTTCCACCAGAAGTGTGTTTTCATACAAAAACTGTTAATTACAACTAACTTTGTCCATCCAAAACGAACTTTGTACTTTGATATGAAGTTCCACCAGAAGTGTGTTTTACAACTAACTTTGTCCATCCAAAACGAACTTTGTACTTTGCTATGAAGTTCCACCAGAAGTGTGTTTTCATACAAAAACTGTTAATTACAACTAACTTTGTCCATCCAAAACGAACTTTGTACTTTGATATGAAGTTCCACCAGAAGTGTGTTTTCATACAAAAACTGTTAATTACAACTAACTTTGTCCATCCAAAACGAACTTTGTACTTTGATATGAAGTTCCACCAGAAGTGTGTTTTCATACAAAAACTGTTAATTACAACTAACTTTGTCCATCCAAAACGAACTTTGTACTTTGATATGAAGTTCCACCAGAAGTGTGTTTTCATACAAAAACTGTCTATTTCAACTAACTTTGTCCATCCAAAACGAACTTTGTACTTTGCTATGAAGTTCCACCAGGAATGAGTTTTCATGCAAAAACTGTCTATTTCAACTAAATTGATCCATCCAAAACGAACTTTGTACTTTGCTATGAAGTTCCACCAGGAATGAGTTTTCATACAAAAACTGTCTATTTCAACTTAATTCGTCCATCCAAAACGAACTTTGTACTTTGCTATGAAGTTCCACCAGGAATGAGTTTTTATGCAAAAACTGTCTATTTCAACTAACTTTGTAAATCCAAAACGAACTTTGTACTTTGCTATGAAGTTCCACCTGGAATGAGTTTTCATGCAAAAACTGTCTATTTCAACTAACTTTGTCCATCCAAAACGAACTTTGTACTTTACTATGAAGTTCCACCAGGAATGAGTTTTCATACAAAAACTGTCTATTTCAACTTAATTCGTCCATCCAAAACGAACTTTGTACTTTGCTATGAAGTTCCACCAGGAATGAGTTTTTATGCAAAAACTGTCTATTTCAACTAACTTTGTAAATCCAAAACGAACTTTGTACTTTGCTATGAAGTTCCACCTGGAATGAGTTTTCATGCAAAAACTGTCTATTTCAACTAAATTGATCCATCCAAAACGAACTTTGTACTTTGCTATGAAGTTCCACCAGAAGTGTGTTTTCATACAAAAACTGTTAATTACAACTAACTTTGTCCATCCAAAACGAACTTTGTACTTTGATATGAAGTTCCACCAGAAGTGTGTTTTCATACAAAAACTGTTAATTACAACTAACTTTGTCCATCCGATTCGAACTTTGTTCTTTGATATGAAGTTCCACCAGAAGTGTGTTTTCATAAAAAAGCTGTTAATTACAACTAACTTTGTCCATCCAAAACGAACTTTGTACTTTGCTATGAAGTTCCACCAGGAATGAGTTTTCATGCAAAAACTGTCTATTTCAACTAACTTTGTCCATCCAAAACGAACTTTGTACTTTGCTATGAAGTTCCACCAGGAATGAGTTTTCATGCAAAAACTGTCTATTTCAACTAAATTGATCCATCCAAAACGAACTTTGTACTTTGCTATGAAGTTCCACCAGGAATGAGTTTTCATACAAAAACTGTCTATTTCAACTTAATTCGTCCATCCAAAACGAACTTTGTACTTTGCTATGAAGTTCCACCAGGAATGAGTTTTTATGCAAAAACTGTCTATTTCAACTAACTTTGTAAATCCAAAACGAACTTTGTACTTTGCTATGAAGTTCCACCTGGAATGAGTTTTCATGCAAAAACTGTCTATTTCAACTAACTTTGTCCATCCAAAACGAACTTTGTACTTTACTATGAAGTTCCACCAGGAATGAGTTTTCATACAAAAACTGTCTATTTCAACTTAATTCGTCCATCCAAAACGAACTTTGTACTTTGCTATGAAGTTCCACCAGGAATGAGTTTTTATGCAAAAACTGTTTATTTCAACTAACTTTGTCCATCCAAAACGAACTTTGTACTTTGCTATGAAGTTCCACCAGGAATGAGTTTTCATGCAAAAACTATCTATTTTAACTAACTTTGTCCATCCAAAACGAACTTTGTACTTTGCTATGAAGTTCCACCAGGAATGAGTTTTCATGCAAAAACTGTCTATTTCAACTAACTTTGTCCATCCAAAACGAACTTTGTACTTTGCTATGAAGTTCCACCAGGAATGAGTTTTCATGCAAAAACTGTCTATTTCAACTTAATTCGTCCATCCAAAACGAACTTTGTACTTTGCTATGAAGTTCCACCAGGAATGAGTTTTCATGCAAAAACTGTCTATTTCAACTAACTTTGTCCATCCAAAACGAACGTTGTACTTTGCTATGAAGTTCCACCAGGAATGAGTTTTCATGCAAAAACTGTCTATTTCAACTAAATTGATCCATCCAAAACGAACTTTGTACTTTGCTATGAAGTTCCACCAGGAATGAGTTTTCATGCAAAAACTGTATATTTCAACTAAATTGATCCATCCAAAACGAACTTTGTACTTTGCTATGAAGTTCCACCAGGAATGAGTTTTCATGCAAAAACTGTCTATTTCAACTAACTTTGTCCATCCAAAACGAACTTTGTACTTTGCTATGAAGTTCCACCAGGAATGAGTTTTCATGCAAAAACTGTCTATTTCAACTAACTTTGTCCATCCAAAACGAACTTTGTACTTTGCTATGAAGTTCCACCAGGAATGAGTTTTCATGCAAAAACTGTCTATTTCAACTTAATTCGTCCATCCAAAACGAACTTTGTACTTTGCTATGAAGTTCCACCAGGAATGAGTTTTCATGCAAAAACTATCTATTTCAACTAACTTTGTCCATCCAAAACGAACTTTGTACTTTGCTATGAAGTTCCACCAGGAATGAGTTTTCATGCAAAAACTGTCTATTTCAACTTAATTGATCCATCCAAAACGAACTTTGTACTTTGCTATGAAGTTCCACCAGGAATGAGTTTTCATGCAAAAACTGTCTATTTCAACTAACTTTGTCCATCCAAAACGAACTTTGTACTTTGCTATGAAGTTCCACCAGGAATGAGTTTTCATGCAAAAACTGTCTATTTCAACTAACTTTGTCCATCCAAAACGAACTTTGTACTTTGCTATGAAGTTCCACCAGGAATGAGTTTTCATGCAAAAACTGTCTATTTCAACTAACTTTGTCCATCCAAAACGAACTTTGTACTTTGCTATGAAGTTCCACCAGGAATGAGTTTTCATGCAAAAACTGTCTATTTCAACTAACTTTGTCCATCCAAAACGAACTTTGTACTTTGCTATGAAGTTCCACCAGGAATGAGTTTTCATGCAAAAACTGTCTATTTCAACTAACTTTGTCCATCCAAAACGAACTTTGTACTTTGCTATGAAGTTCCACCAGGAATGAGTTTTCATGCAAAAATTGTCTATTTCAACTTAATTGATCCATCCAAAACGAACTTTGTACTTTGCTATGAAGTTCCACCAGGAATGAGTTTTCATGCAAAAACTGTCTATTTCAACTAACTTTGTCCATCCAAAACGAACTTTGTACTTTGCTATGAAGTTCCACCAGGAATGAGTTTTCATGCAAAAACTGTCTATTTCAACTAACTTTGTCCATCCAAAACGAACTTTGTACTTTGCTATGAAGTTCCACCAGGAATGAGTTTTCATGCAAAAACTATCTATTTCAACTAACTTTGTCCATCCAAAACGAACTTTGTACTTTGCTATGAAGTTCCACCAGGAATGAGTTTTCATGCAAAAACTGTCTATTTCAACTTAATTGATCCATCCAAAACGAACTTTGTACTTTGCTATGAAGTTCCACCAGGAATGAGTTTTCATGCAAAAACTGTCTATTTCAACTAACTTTGTCCATCCAAAACGAACTTTGTACTTTGCTATGAAGTTCCACCAGGAATGAGTTTTCATGCAAAAACTGTCTATTTCAACTTAATTGATCCATCCAAAACGAACTTTGTACTTTGCTATGAAGTTCCACCAGGAATGAGTTTTCATGCAAAAACTGTCTATTTCAACTAACTTTGTCCATCCAAAACGAACTTTGTACTTTGCTATGAAGTTCCACCAGGAATGAGTTTTCATGCAAAAACTGTCTATTTCAACTAACTTTGTCCATCCAAAACGAACTTTGTACTTTGCTATGAAGTTCCACCAGGAATGAGTTTTCATGCAAAAACTGTCTATTTCAACTAACTTTGTCCATCCAAAACGAACTTTGTACTTTGCTATGAAGTTCCACCAGGAATGAGTTTTCATGCAAAAACTGTCTATTTCAACTAACTTTGTCCATCCAAAACGAACTTTGTACTTTGCTATGAAGTTCCACCAGGAATGAGTTTTCATGCAAAAACTGTCTATTTCAACTAACTTTGTCCATCCAAAACGAACTTTGTACTTTGCTATGAAGTTCCACCAGGAATGAGTTTTCATGCAAAAACTGTCTATTTCAACTAACTTTGTCCATCCAAAACGAACTTTGTACTTTGCTATGAAGTTCCACCAGGAATGAGTTTTCATGCAAAAACTGTCTATTTCAACTAACTTTGTCCATCCAAAACGAACTTTGTACTTTGCTATGAAGTTCCACCAGGAATGAGTTTTCATGCAAAAACTGTCTATTTCAACTAACTTTGTCCATCCAAAACGAACTTTGTACTTTGCTATGAAGTTCCACCAGGAATGAGTTTTCATGCAAAAACTGTCTATTTCAACTAACTTTGTCCATCCAAAACGAACTTTGTACTTTGCTATGAAGTTCCACCAGGAATGAGTTTTCATGCAAAAACTGTCTATTTCAACTTAATTCGTCCATCAAAAACGAACTTTGTACTTTGCTATGAAGTTCCACCAGGAATGAGTTTTCATGCAAAAACTGTCTATTTCAACTAACTTTGTCCATCCAAAACGAACTTTGTACTTTGCTATGAAGTTCCACCAGGAATGAGTTTTCATGCAAAAACTGTCTATTTCAACTAACTTTGTCCATCCAAAACGAACTTTGTACTTTGCTATGAAGTTCCACCAGGAATGAGTTTTCATGCAAAAACTGTCTATTTCAACTAACTTTGTCCATCCAAAACGAACTTTGTACTTTGCTATGAAGTTCCACCAGGAATGAGTTTTCATGCAAAAACTGTCTATTTCAACTAACTTTGTCCATCCAACACGAACTTTGTACTTTGCTATGAAGTTCCACCAGGAATGAGTTTTCATGCAAAAACTGTCTATTTCAACTAACTTTGTCCATCCAAAACGAACTTTGTACTTTGCTATGAAGTTCCACCAGGAATGAGTTTTCATGCAAAAACTGTCTATTTCAACTAACTTTGTCCATCCAAAACGAACTTTGTACTTTGCTATGAAGTTCCACCAGGAATGAGTTTTCATGCAAAAACTGTCTATTTCAACTAACTTTGTCCATCCAAAACGAACTTTGTACTTTGCTATGAAGTTCCACCAGGAATGAGTTTTCATGCAAAAACTGTCTATTTCATCTAACTTTGTCCATCCAAAACGAACTTTGTACTTTGCTATGAAGTTCCACCAGGAATGAGTTTTCATGCAAAAACTGTCTATTTCAACTAACTTTGTCCATCCAAAACGAACTTTGTACTTTGCTATGAAGTTCCACCAGGAATGAGTTTTCATGCAAAAACTGTCTATTTCAACTAACTTTGTCCATCCAAAACGAACTTTGTACTTTGCTATGAAGTTCCACCAGGAATGAGTTTTCATGCAAAAACTATCTATTTCAACTAACTTTGTCCATCCAAAACGAACTTTGTACTTTGCTATGAAGTTCCACCAGGAATGAGTTTTCATGCAAAAACTGTCTATTTCAACTTAATTGATCCATCCAAAACGAACTTTGTACTTTGCTATGAAGTTCCACCAGGAATGAGTTTTCATGCAAAAACTGTCTATTTCAACTAACTTTGTCCATCCAAAACGAACTTTGTACTTTGCTATGAAGTTCCACCAGGAATGAGTTTTCATGCAAAAACTGTCTATTTCAACTTAATTGATCCATCCAAAACGAACTTTGTACTTTGCTATGAAGTTCCACCAGGAATGAGTTTTCATGCAAAAACTGTCTATTTCAACTAACTTTGTCCATCCAAAACGAACTTTGTACTTTGCTATGAAGTTCCACCAGGAATGAGTTTTCATGCAAAAACTGTCTATTTCAACTAACTTTGTCCATCCAAAACGAACTTTGTACTTTGCTATGAAGTTCCACCAGGAATGAGTTTTCATGCAAAAACTGTCTATTTCAACTAACTTTGTCCATCCAAAACGAACTTTGTACTTTGCTATGAAGTTCCACCTGGAATGAGTTTTCATGCAAAAACTGTCTATTTCAACTAACTTTGTCCATCCAAAACGAACTTTGTACTTTGCTATGAAGTTCCACCAGGAATGAGTTTTCATGCAAAAACTGTCTATTTCAACTAACTTTGTCCATCCAAAACGAACTTTGTACTTTGCTATGAAGTTCCACCAGGAATGAGTTTTCATGCAAAAACTGTCTATTTCAACTAACTTTGTCCATCCAAAACGAACTTTGTACTTTGCTATGAAGTTCCACCAGGAATGAGTTTTCATGCAAAAACTGTCTATTTCAACTAACTTTGTCCATCCAAAACGAACTTTGTACTTTGCTATGAAGTTCCACCAGGAATGAGTTTTCATGCAAAAACTGTCTATTTCAACTTAATTCGTCCATCCAAAACGAACTTTGTACTTTGCTATGAAGTTCCACCAGGAATGAGTTTTCATGCAAAAACTGTCTATTTCAACTTAATTGATCCATCCAAAACGAACTTTGTACTTTGCTATGAAGTTCCACCAGGAATGAGTTTTCATGCAAAAACTGTCTATTTCAACTAACTTTGTCCATCCAAAACGAACTTTGTACTTTGCTATGAAGTTCCACCAGGAATGAGTTTTCATGCAAAAACTGTCTATTTCAACTAACTTTGTCCATCCAAAACGAACTTTGTACTTTGCTATGAAGTTCCACCAGGAATGAGTTTTCATGCAAAAACTGTCTATTTCAACTAACTTTGTCCATCCAAAACGAACTTTGTACTTTGCTATGAAGTTCCACCAGGAATGAGTTTTCATGCAAAAACTGTCTATTTCAACTTAATTGATCCATCCAAAACGAACTTTGTACTTTGCTATGAAGTTCCACCAGGAATGAGTTTTCATGCAAAAACTGTCTATTTCAACTAACTTTGTCCATCCAAAACGAACTTTGTACTTTGCTATGAAGTTCCACCAGGAATGAGTTTTCATGCAAAAACTGTCTATTTCAACTAACTTTGTCCATCCAAAACGAACTTTGTACTTTGCTATGAAGTTCCACCAGGAATGAGTTTTCATGCAAAAACTATCTATTTCAACTAACTTTGTCCATCCAAAACGAACTTTGTACTTTGCTATGAAGTTCCACCAGGAATGAGTTTTCATGCAAAAACTGTCTATTTCAACTTAATTGATCCATCCAAAACGAACTTTGTACTTTGCTATGAAGTTCCACCAGGAATGAGTTTTCATGCAAAAACTGTCTATTTCAACTAACTTTGTCCATCCAAAACGAACTTTGTACTTTGCTATGAAGTTCCACCAGGAATGAGTTTTCATGCAAAAACTGTCTATTTCAACTTAATTGATCCATCCAAAACGAACTTTGTACTTTGCTATGAAGTTCCACCAGGAATGAGTTTTCATGCAAAAACTGTCTATTTCAACTAACTTTGTCCATCCAAAACGAACTTTGTACTTTGCTATGAAGTTCCACCAGGAATGAGTTTTCATGCAAAAACTGTCTATTTCAACTAACTTTGTCCATCCAAAACGAACTTTGTACTTTGCTATGAAGTTCCACCAGGAATGAGTTTTCATGCAAAAACTGTCTATTTCAACTAACTTTGTCCATCCAAAACGAACTTTGTACTTTGCTATGAAGTTCCACCAGGAATGAGTTTTCATGCAAAAACTGTCTATTTCAACTAACTTTGTCCATCCAAAACGAACTTTGTACTTTGCTATGAAGTTCCACCAGGAATGAGTTTTCATGCAAAAACTGTCTATTTCAACTAACTTTGTCCATCCAAAACGAACTTTGTACTTTGCTATGAAGTTCCACCAGGAATGAGTTTTCATGCAAAAACTGTCTATTTCAACTAACTTTGTCCATCCAAAACGAACTTTGTACTTTGCTATGAAGTTCCACCAGGAATGAGTTTTCATGCAAAAACTGTCTATTTCAACTAACTTTGTCCATCCAAAACGAACTTTGTACTTTGCTATGAAGTTCCACCAGGAATGAGTTTTCATGCAAAAACTGTCTATTTCAACTAACTTTGTCCATCCAAAACGAACTTTGTACTTTGCTATGAAGTTCCACCAGGAATGAGTTTTCATGCAAAAACTGTCTATTTCAACTAACTTTGTCCATCCAAAACGAACTTTGTACTTTGCTATGAAGTTCCACCAGGAATGAGTTTTCATGCAAAAACTGTCTATTTCAACTAACTTTGTCCATCCAAAACGAACTTTGTACTTTGCTATGAAGTTCCACCAGGAATGAGTTTTCATGCAAAAACTGTCTATTTCAACTAACTTTGTCCATCCAAAACGAACTTTGTACTTTGCTATGAAGTTCCACCAGGAATGAGTTTTCATGCAAAAACTGTCTATTTCAACTAACTTTGTCCATCCAAAACGAACTTTGTACTTTGCTATGAAGTTCCACCAGGAATGAGTTTTCATGCAAAAACTGTCTATTTCAACTAACTTTGTCCATCCAAAACGAACTTTGTACTTTGCTATGAAGTTCCACCAGGAATGAGTTTTCATGCAAAAACTGTCTATTTCAACTAACTTTGTCCATCCAAAACGAACTTTGTACTTTGCTATGAAGTTCCACCAGGAATGAGTTTTCATGCAAAAACTGTCTATTTCAACTAACTTTGTCCATCCAAAACGAACTTTGTACTTTGCTATGAAGTTCCACCAGGAATGAGTTTTCATGCAAAAACTGTCTATTTCATCTAACTTTGTCCATCCAAAACGAACTTTGTACTTTGCTATGAAGTTCCACCTGGAAGGAGTTTTCATGCAAAAACTGTCTATTTCAACTAACTTTGTCCATCCAAAACGAACTTTGTACTTTACTATGAAGTTCCACCAGGAATGAGTTTTCATACAAAAACTGTCTATTTCAACTTAATTCGTCCATCCAAAACGAACTTTGTACTTTGCTATGAAGTTCCACCAGGAATGAGTTTTCATGCAAAAACTGTCTATTTCAACTAACTTTGTCCATCCAAAACGAACTTTGTACTTTGCTATGAAGTTCCACCAGGAATGAGTTTTCATGCAAAAACTGTCTATTTCAACTAACTTTGTCCATCCAAAACGAACTTTGTACTTTGCTATGAAGTTCCACCAGGAATGAGTTTTTATGCAAAAACTGTCTATTTCATCTAACTTTGTCCATCCAAAACGAACTTTGTACTTTGCTATGAAGTTCCACCAGGAATGAGTTTTCATACAAAAACTGTCTATTTCAACTTAATTCGTCCATCCAAAACGAACTTTGTACTTTGCTATGAAGTTCCACCAGGAATGAGTTTTCATGCAAAAACTGTCTATTTCAACTAACTTTGTCCATCCAAAACGAACTTTGTACTTTACTATGAAGTTCCACCAGGAATGAGTTTTCATACAAAAACTGTCTATTTCAACTTAATTCGTCCATCCAAAACGAACTTTGTACTTTGCTATGAAGTTCCACCAGGAATGAGTTTTTATGCAAAAACTGTCTATTTCAACTAACTTTGTCCATCCAAAACGAACTTTGTACTTTGCTATGAAGTTCCACCAGGAATGAGTTTTCATGCAAAAACTGTCTATTTCAACTTAATTCGTCCATCCAAAACGAACTTTGTACTTTGCTATGAAGTTCCACCAGGAATGAGTTTTCATGCAAAAACTGTCTATTTCAACTAACTTTGTCCATCCAAAACGAACTTTGTACTTTGCTATGAAGTTCCACCAGGAATGAGTTTTCATGCAAAAACGGTCTATTTCAACTAAATTGATCCATCCAAAACGAACTTTGTACTTTGCTATGAAGTTCCACCAGGAATGAGTTTTTATGCAAAAACTGTCTATTTCAACTAACTTTGTCCATCCAAAACGAACTTTGTACTTTGATATGAAGTTCCACCAGAAGTGTGTTTTCATACAAAAACTGTTAATTACAACTAACTTTGTCCATCCGATTCGAACTTTGTTCTTTGATATGAAGTTCCACCAGAAGTGTGTTTTCATACAAAAACTGTTAATTACAACTAACTTTGTCCATCCAAAACGAAGTTTGTACTTTGATATGAAGTTCCACCAGAAGTGTGTTTTCATACAAAAACTGTTAATTACAACTAACTTTGTCCATCCGATTCGAACTTTGTTCTTTGATATGAAGTTCCACCAGAAGTGTGTTTTCATAAAAAAGCTGTTAATTACAACTAACTTTGTCCATCCAAAACGAACTTTGTACTTTGCTATGAAGTTCCACCAGGAATGAGTTTTCATGCAAAAACTGTCTATTTCAACTAACTTTGTCCATCCAAAACGAACTTTGTACTTTGCTATGAAGTTCCACCAGGAATGAGTTTTCATGCAAAAACTGTCTATTTCAACTAACTTTGTAAATCCAAAACGAACTTTGTACTTTGCTATGAAGTTCCACCAGGAATGAGTTTTCATACAAAAACTGTCTATTTCAACTTAATTCGTCCATCCAAAACGAACTTTGTACTTTGCTATGAAGTTCCACCAGGAATGAGTTTTCATGCAAAAACTGTCTATTTCAACTAAATTGATCCATCCAAAACGAACTTTGTACTTTGCTATGAAGTTCCACCTGGAATGAGTTTTCATGCAAAAACTGTCTATTTCAACTAAATTGATCCATCCAAAACGAACTTTGTACTTTGCTATGAAGTTCCACCAGGAATGAGTTTTTATGCAAAAACTGTCTATTTCAACTAACTTTGTCCATCCAAAACGAACTTTGTACTTTGATATGAAGTTCCACCAGAAGTGTGTTTTCATACAAAAACTGTTAATTACAACTAACTTTGTCCATCCAAAACGAACTTTGTACTTTGATATGAAGTTCCACCAGAAGTGTGTTTTCATACAAAAACTGTTACTTACAACTAACTTTGTCCATCCAAAACGAACTTTGTACTTTGATATGAAGTTCCACCAGAAGTGTGTTTTCATACAAAAACTGTTAATTACAACTAACTTCGTCCATCCGATTCGAACTTTGTTCTTTGATATGAAGTTCCACCAGAAGTGTGTTTTCATAAAAAAGCTGTTAATTACAACTAACTTTGTCCATCCAAAACGAACTTTGTACTTTGCTATGAAGTTCCACCAGGAATGAGTTTTCATGCAAAAACTGTCTATTTCAACTAACTTTGTCCATCCAAAACGAACTTTGTACTTTGCTATGAAGTTCCACCAGGAATGAGTTTTCATGCAAAAACTGTCTATTTCAACTAAATTGATCCATCCAAAACGAACTTTGTACTTTGCTATGAAGTTCCACCAGGAATGAGTTTTCATACAAAAACTGTCTATTTCAACTTAATTCGTCCATCCAAAACGAACTTTGTACTTTGCTATGAAGTTCCACCAGGAATGAGTTTTCATGCAAAAACTGTCTATTTCAACTAACTTTGTAAATCCAAAACGAACTTTGTACTTTGCTATGAAGTTCCACCTGGAATGAGTTTTCATGCAAAAACTGTCTATTTCAACTAACTTTGTCCATCCAAAACGAACTTTGTACTTTACTATGAAGTTCCACCAGGAATGAGTTTTCATACAAAAACTGTCTATTTCAACTTAATTCGTCCATCCAAAACGAACTTTGTACTTTGCTATGAAGTTCCACCAGGAATGAGTTTTTATGCAAAAACTGTCTATTTCAACTAACTTTGTCCATCCAAAACGAACTTTGTACTTTGCTATGAAGTTCCACCAGGAATGAGTTTTCATGCAAAAACTATCTATTTCAACTAACTTTGTCCATCCAAAACGAACTTTGTACTTTGCTATGAAGTTCCACCAGGAATGAGTTTTCATGCAAAAACTGTCTATTTCAACTAACTTTGTCCATCCAAAACGAACTTTGTACTTTGCTATGAAGTTCCACCAGGAATGAGTTTTCATGCAAAAACTGTCTATTTCAACTTAATTCGTCCATCCAAAACGAACTTTGTACTTTGCTATGAAGTTCCACCAGGAATGAGTTTTCATGCAAAAACTGTCTATTTCAACTAACTTTGTCCATCCAAAACGAACGTTGTACTTTGCTATGAAGTTCCACCAGGAATGAGTTTTCATGCAAAAACTGTCTATTTCAACTAAATTGATCCATCCAAAACGAACTTTGTACTTTGCTATGAAGTTCCACCAGGAATGAGTTTTCATGCAAAAACTGTCTATTTCAACTAAATTGATCCATCCAAAACGAACTTTGTACTTTGCTATGAAGTTCCACCAGGAATGAGTTTTCATGCAAAAACTGTCTATTTCAACTAACTTTGTCCATCCAAAACGAACTTTGTACTTTGCTATGAAGTTCCACCAGGAATGAGTTTTCATGCAAAAACTGTCTATTTCAACTAACTTTGTCCATCCAAAACGAACTTTGTACTTTGCTATGAAGTTCCACCAGGAATGAGTTTTCATGCAAAAACTGTCTATTTCAACTTAATTCGTCCATCCAAAACGAACTTTGTACTTTGCTATGAAGTTCCACCAGGAATGAGTTTTCATGCAAAAACTATCTATTTCAACTAACTTTGTCCATCCAAAACGAACTTTGTACTTTGCTATGAAGTTCCACCAGGAATGAGTTTTCATGCAAAAACTGTCTATTTCAACTTAATTGATCCATCCAAAACGAACTTTGTACTTTGGTATGAAGTTCCACCAGGAATGAGTTTTCTTGCAAAAACTGTCTATTTCAACTAACTTTGTCCATCCAAAACGAACTTTGTACTTTGCTATGAAGTTCCACCAGGAATGAGTTTTCATGCAAAAACTGTCTATTTCAACTTAATTCGTCCATCCAAAACGAACTTTGTACTTTGCTATGAAGTTCCACCAGGAATGAGTTTTCATGCAAAAACTGTCTATTTCAACTAACTTTGTCCATCCAAAACGAACTTTGTACTTTGCTATGAAGTTCCACCAGGAATGAGTTTTCATGCAAAAACTGTCTATTTCAACTTAATTGATCCATCCAAAACGAACTTTGTACTTTGCTATGAAGTTCCACCAGGAATGAGTTTTCATGCAAAAACTATCTATTTCAACTAACTTTGTCCATCCAAAACGAACTTTGTACTTTGCTATGAAGTTCCACCAGGAATGAGTTTTCATGCAAAAACTGTCTATTTCAACTTAATTCGTCCATCCAAAACGAACTTTGTACTTTGCTATGAAGTTCCACCAGGAATGAGTTTTCATGCAAAAACTGTCTATTTCAACTAACTTTGTCCATCCAAAACGAACTTTGTACTTTGCTATGAAGTTCCACCAGGAATGAGTTTTCATGCAAAAACTGTATATTTCAACTAAATTGATCCATCCAAAACGAACTTTGTACTTTGCTATGAAGTTCCACCAGGAATGAGTTTTCATGCAAAAACTGTCTATTTGAACTAACTTTGTCCATCCAAAACGAACTTTGTACTTTGCTATGAAGTTCCACCAGGAATGAGTTTTCATGCAAAAACTGTCTATTTCAACTTAATTCGTCCATCCAAAACGAACTTTGTACTTTGCTATGAAGTTCCACCAGGAATGAGTTTTCATGCAAAAACTGTCTATTTCAACTAACTTTGTCCATCCAAAACGAACTTTGTACTTTGCTATGAAGTTCCACCAGGAATGAGTTTTCATGCAAAAACTGTCTATTTCAACTTAATTCGTCCATCCAAAACGAACTTTGTACTTTGCTATGAAGTTCCACCAGGAATGAGTTTTCATGCAAAAACTGTCTATTTCAACTAAATTGATCCATCCAAAACGAACTTTGTACTTTGCTATGAAGTTCCACCAGGAATGAGTTTTCATGCAAAAACTGTCTATTTCAACTAAATTGATCCATCCAAAACGAACTTTGTACTTTGCTATGAAGTTCCACCAGGAATGAGTTTTCATGCAAAAACTGTCTATTTCAACTAAATTGATCCATCCAACACGAACTTTGTACTTTGCTATGAAGTTCCACCAGGAATGAGTTTTCATGCAAAAACTGTCTATTTCAACTAACTTTGTCCATCCAAAACGAACTTTGTACTTTGCTATGAAGTTCCACCAGGAATGAGTTTTCATGCAAAAACTGTCTATTTCAACTTAATTCGTCCATCCAACACGAACTTTGTACTTTGCTATGAAGTTCCACCAGGAATGAGTTTTCATGCAAAAACTGTCTATTTCAACTAAATTCATCCATCCAAAACGAACTTTGTACTTTGCTATGAAGTTCCACCAGGAATGAGTTTTCATGCAAAAACTGTCTATTTCAACTAAATTGATCCATCCAAAACGAACTTTGTACTTTGCTATGAAGTTCCACCAGGAATGAGTTTTCATGCAAAAACTGTCTATTTCAACTTAATTCGTCCATCCAAAACGAACTTTGTACTTTGCTATGAAGTTCCACCAGGAATGAGTTTTCATGCAAAAACTGTCTATTTCAACTTAATTCGTCCATCCAAAACAAACTTTGTACTTTGCTATGAAGTTCCACCAGGAATGAGTTTTCATGCAAAAACTGTCTATTTCAACTAACTTTGTCCATCCAAAACGAACTTTGTACTTTGCTATGAAGTTCCACCAGGAATGAGTTTTCATGCAAAAACTGTCTATTTCAACTAACTTTGTCCATCCAAAACGAACTTTGTACTTTGCTATGAAGTTCCACCAGGAATGAGTTTTCATGCAAAAACTGTCTATTTCAACTTAATTCGTCCATCCAACACGAACTTTGTACTTTGCTATGAAGTTCCACCAGGAATGAGTTTTCATGCAAAAACTGTCTATTTCAACTAACTTTGTCCATTCAAAACGAACTTTGTACTTTGCTATGAAGTTCCACCAGGAATGAGTTTTCATGCAAAAACTGTCTATTTGAACTAAATTGATCCATCCAAAACGAACTTTGTACTTTGCTATGAAGTTCCACCAGGAATGAGTTTTCATGCAAAAACTGTCTATTTGAACTAAATTGATCCATCCAAAACGAACTTTGTACTTTGCTATGAAGTTCCACCAGGAATGAGTTTTCATGCAAAAACTGTCTATTTCAACTTAATTCGTCCATCCAAAACGAACTTTGTACTTTGCTATGAAGTTCCACCAGGAATGAGTTTTCATACAAAAACTGTCTATTTCAACTTAATTCGTCCATCCAAAACAAACTTTGTACTTTGCTATGAAGTTCCACCAGGAATGAGTTTTCATGCAAAAACTGTCTATTTCAACTAACTTTGTCCATCCAAAACGAACTTTGTACTTTGCTATGAAGTTCCACCAGGAATGAGTTTTCATGCAAAAACTGTCTATTTCAACTAACTTTGTCCATCCAAAACGAACTTTGTACTTTGCTATGAAGTTCCACCAGGAATGAGTTTTCATGCAAAAACTGTCTATTTCAACTAAATTGATCCATCCAAAACGAACTTTGTACTTTGCTATGAAGTTCCACCAGGAATGAGTTTTTCATGCAAAAACTGTCTATTTCAACTAACTTTGTCCATCCAAAACGAACTTTGTACTTTGCTATGAAGTTCCACCAGGAATGAGTTTTCATGCAAAAACTGTCTATTTCAACTTAATTCGTCCATCCAAAACAATCTTTGTACTTTGCTATGAAGTTCCACCAGGAATGAGTTTTCATGCAAAAACTGTCTATTTCAACTAACTTTGTCCATCCAAAACGAACTTTGCACTTTGCTATGAAGTTCCACCAGGAATGAGTTTTCATGCAAAAACTGTCTATTTCAACTAACTTTGTCCATCCAAAACGAACTTTGTACTTTGCTATGAAGTTCCACCAGGAATGAGTTTTCATGCAAAAACTGTCTATTTCAACTAAATTGATCCATCCAAAACGAACTTTGTACTTTGCTATGAAGTTCCACCAGGAATGAGTTTTCATGCAAAAACTGTCTATTTCAACTAACTTTGTCCATCCAAAACGAACTTTGTACTTTGCTATGAAGGTCCACCAGGAATGAGTTTTCATGCAAAAACTGTCTATTTCAACTAACTTTGTTCATCCAAAACGAACTTTGTACTTTGCTATGAAGTTCCACCAGGAATGAGTTTTCATGCAAAAACTGTCTATTTCAACTAAATTGATCCATCCAAAACGAACTTTGTACTTTGCTATGAAGTTCCACCAGGAATGAGTTTTCATGCAAAAACTGTCTATTTCAACTAACTTTGTCCATCCAAAACGAACTTTGTACTTTGCTATGAAGTTCCACCAGGAATGAGTTTTCATGCAAAAACTGTCTATTTCAACTAACTTTGTCCATCTGATTCGAACTTTGTACTTTGCTATGAAGTTCCACCAGGAATGAGTTTTCATACAAAAACTGTCTATTTTAACTTAATTCGTCCATCCAAAACGAACTTTGTACTTTGCTATGAAGTTCCACCAGGAATGAGTTTTCATGCAAAAACTGTCTATTTCAACTTAATTCGTCCATCTGATTCGAACTTTGTACTTTGCTATGAAGTTCCACCAGGAATGAGTTTTCATGCAAAAACTGTCTATTTCAACTTAATTCGTCCATCCAAAACGAACTTTGTACTTTGCTATGAAGTTCCACCAGGAATGAGTTTTCATACAAAAACTGTCTATTTCAACTAACTTTGTCCATCCAAAACGAACTTTGTACTTTGCTATGAAGTTCCACCAGGAATGAGTTTTCATGCAAAAACTGTCTATTTCAACTAACTTTGTCCATCTGATTCGAACTTTGTACTTTGCTATGAAGTTCCACCAGGACTGAGTTTTCATACAAAAACTGTCTATTTCAACTAAATTGATCCATCCAAAACGAACTTTGTACTTTGCTATGAAGTTCCACCAGGAATGAGTTTTCATGCAAAAACTGTCTATTTCAACTAACTTTGTCCATCCAAAACGAACTTTGTACTTTGCTATGAAGTTCCACCAGGAATGAGTTTTCATGCAAAAACTGTCTATTTCAACTAACTTTGTCCATCCAAAACGAACTTTGTACTTTGCTATGAAGTTCCACCAGGAATGAGTTTTCATGAAAAAACTGTCTATTTCAACTAAATTGATCCATCCAAAACGAACTTTGTACTTTGCTATGAAGTTCCACCAGGAATGAGTTTTCATGCAAAAACTGTCTATTTCAACTAACTTTGTCCATCCAAAACGAACTTTGTACTTTGCTATGAAGTTCCACCAGGAATGAGTTTTCATGCAAAAACTGTCTATTTCAACTAACTTTGTCCATCCAAAACGAACTTTGTACTTTGCTATGAAGTTCCACCAGGAATGAGTTTTCATGCAAAAACTGTCTATTTCAACTAAATTGATCCATCCAAAACGAACTTTGTACCTTGCTATGAAGTTCCACCAGGAATGAGTTTTCATGCAAAAACTGTCTATTTCAACTAACTTTGTCCATCCAAAACGAACTTTGTACTTTGCTATGAAGTTCCACCAGGAATGAGTTTTCATGCAAAAACTGTCTATTTCAACTAACTTTGTCCATCTGATTCGAACTTTGTACTTTGCTATGAAGTTCCACCAGGAATGAGTTTTCATGCAAAAACTGTCTATTTCAACTTAATTCGTCCATCCAAAACGAACTTTGTACTTTGCTATGAAGTTCCACCAGGAATGAGTTTTCATACAAAAACTGTCTATTTCAACTTAATTCGTCCATCCAAAACGAACTTTGTACTTTGCTATGAAGTTCCACCAGGAATGAGTTTTCATGCAAAAACTGTCTATTTCAACTTAATTCGTCCATCTGATTCGAACTTTGTACTTTGCTATGAAGTTCCACCAGGAATGAGTTTTCATACAAAAACTGTCTATTTCAACTTAATTCGTCCATCCAAAACGAACTTTGTACTTTGATATGTAGTTCCACCAGGAATGAGTTTTCATGCAAAAACTGTCTATTTCAACTTAATTCGTCCATCTGATTCGAACTTTGTACTTTGCTATGAAGTTCCACCAGGAATGAGTTTTCATACAAAAACTGTCTATTTCAACTTAATTCGTCCATCCAAAACGAACTTTGTACTTTGCTATGAAGTTCCACCAGGAATGAGTTTTCATGCAAAACTGTCTATTTCAACTTAATTCGTCCATCTGATTCGAACTTTGTACTTTGCTATGAAGTTCCACCAGGAATGAGTTTTCATACAAAAACTGTCTATTTCAACTTAATTCGTCCATCCAAAACGAACTTTGTACTTTGCTATGAAGTTCCACCAGGAATGAGTTTTCATGCAAAAACTGTCTATTTCAACTTAATTCGTCCATCCAAAACGAACTTTGTACTTTGCTATGAAGTTCCACCAGGAATGAGTTTTCATACAAAAACTGTCTATTTCAACTTAATTCGTCCATCCAAAACGAACTTTGTACTTTGCTATGAAGTTCCACCAGGAATGAGTTTTCATGCAAAAACTGTCTATTTCAACTAAATTGATCCATCCAAAACGAACTTTGTACTTTGCTATGAAGTTCCACCAGGAATGAGTTTTTATGCAAAAACTGTCTATTTCAACTAACTTTGTCCATCCAAAACGAACTTTGTACTTTGCTATGAAGTTCCACCAGGAATGAGTTTTTATGCAAAAACTGTCTATTTCAACTTAATTCGTCCATCTGATTCGAACTTTGTACTTTGCTATGAAGTTCCACCAGGAATGAGTTTTCATGCAAAAACTGTCTATTTCAACTAAATTGATCCATCCAAAACGAACTTTTGTACTTTGCTATGAAGTTCCACCAGGAATGAGTTTTCATGCAAAAACTGTCTATTTCAACTTAATTCGTCCATCCAAAACGAACTTTGTACTTTGCTATGAAGTTCCACCAGGAATGAGTTTTCATGCAAAAACTGTCTATTTCAACTTAATTCGTCCATCCAAAACGAACTTTGTACTTTGCTATGAAGTTCCACCAGGAATGAGTTTTCATACAAAAACTGTCTATTTCAACTTAATTCGTCCATCCAAAACGAACTTTGTACTTTGCTATGAAGTTCCACCAGGAATGAGTTTTCATGCAAAAACTGTCTATTTCAACTTAATTCGTCCATCCAAAACGAACTTTGTACTTTACTATGAAGTTCCACCAGGAATGAGTTTTTATGCAAAAACTGTCTATTTCAACTTAATTCGTCCATCCAAAACGAACTTTGTACTTTGCTATGAAGTTCCACCAGGAATGAGTTTTCATACAAAAACTGTCTATTTCAACTTAATTCGTCCATCCAAAACGAACTTTGTACTTTGCTATGAAGTTCCACCAGGAATGAGTTTTCATGCAAAAACTGTCTATTTCAACTTAATTCGTCCATCCAAAACGAACTTTGTACTTTACTATGAAGTTCCACCAGGAATGAGTTTTCATGCAAAAACTGTCTATTTCAACTTAATTCGTCCATCCAAAACGAACTTTGTACTTTGCTATGAAGTTCCACCAGGAATGAGTTTTCATACAAAAACTGTCTATTTCAACTTAATTCGTCCATCCAAAACGAACTTTGTACTTTGCTATGAAGTTCCACCAGGAATGAGTTTTCATGCAAAAACTGTCTATTTCAACTTAATTCGTCCATCTGATTCGAACTTTGTACTTTGCTATGAAGTTCCACAGGAATGAGTTTTCATACAAAAACTGTCTATTTCAACTTAATTCGTCCATCCAAAACGAACTTTGTACTTTGCTATGAAGTTCCACCAGGAATGAGTTTTTATGCAAAAACTGTCTATTTCAACTTAATTCGTCCATCCAAAACGAACTTTGTACTTTGCTATGAAGTTCCACCAGGAATGAGTTTTCATGCAAAAACTGTCTATTTCAACTTAATTCGTCCATCCAAAACGAACTTTGTACTTTGCTATGAAGTTCCACCAGGAATGAGTTTTCATACAAAAACTGTCTATTTCAACTTAATTCGTCCATCCAAAACGAACTTTGTACTTTGCTATGAAGTTCCACCAGGAATGAGTTTTCATGCAAAAAACTGTCTATTTCAACTAAATTGATCCATCCAAAACGAACTTTGTACTTTGCTATGAAGTTCAACCAGGAATGAGTTTTTCATGCAAAAACTGTCTATTTCAACTTAATTCGTCCATCCAAAACGAACTTTGTACTTTGCTATGAAGTTCCACCAGGAATGAGTTTTTCATGCAAAAACTGTCTATTTCAACTTAATTCGTCCATCCAAAACGAACTTTGTACTTTGCTATGAAGTTCCACCAGGAATGAGTTTTCATGCAAAAACTGTCTATTTCAACTTAATTCGTCCATCAAAACGAACTTTGGTACTTTGCTATGAAGTTCCACCAGGAATGAGTTTTCATGCAAAAACTGTCTATTTCAACTTAATTCGTCCATCCAAAACGAACTTTGTACTTTACTATGAAGTTCCACCAGGAATGAGTTTTCATGCAAAAACTGTCTATTTCAACTTAATTCGTCCATCCAAAACGAACTTTGTACTTTGCTATGAAGTTCCACCAGGAATGAGTTTTCATGCAAAAACTGTCTATTTCAACTAAATTGATCCATCCAAAACGAACTTTGTACTTTGCTATGAAGTTCCACCAGGAATGAGTTTTCATGCAAAAACTGTCTATTTCAACTTAATTCGTCCATCCAAAACGAACTTTGTACTTTGCTATGAAGTTCCACCAGGAATGAGTTTTCATGCAAAAACTGTCTATTTCAACTAACTTTGTCCATCCAAAACGAACTTTGTTCTTTGCTATGAAGTTCCACCAGGAATGAGTTTTCATGCAAAAACTGTCTATTTCAACTTAAATTCGTCCATCCGATACGAACTTTGTACTTTGCTATGAAGTTCCACCAGGAATGAGTTTTCATGCAAAAACTGTCTATTTCAACTTAATTCGTCCATCCAAAACGAACTTTGTACTTTGCTATGAAGTTCCACCAGGAATGAGTTTTCATACAAAAACTGTCTATTTCAACTTAATTCGTCCATCCAAAACGAACTTTGTACTTTGCTATGAAGTTCCACCAGGAATGAGTTTTCATGCAAAAACTGTCTATTTCAACTAAATTGATCCATCCAAAACGAACTTTGTACTTTGCTATGAAGTTCCACCAGGAATGAGTTTTCATGCAAAAACTGTCTATTCAACTTAATTCGTCCATCCAAACGAACTTTGTACTTTGCTATGAAGTTCCACCAGGAATGAGTTTTCATGCAAAAACTGTCTATTTCAACTTAATTCGTCCATCCAAAACGAACTTTGTACTTTGCTATGAAGTTCCACCAGGAATGAGTTTTCATACAAAAACTGTCTATTTCAACTTAATTCGTCCATCCAAAACGAACTTTGTACTTTGCTATGAAGTTCCACCAGGAATGAGTTTTCATGCAAAAACTGTCTATTTCAACTAAATTGATCCATCCAAAACGAACTTTGTACTTTGCTATGAAGTTCCACCAGGAATGAGTTTTCATGCAAAAACTGTCTATTTCAACTTAATTCGTCCATCCAAAACGAACTTTGTACTTTGCTATGAAGTTCCACCAGGAATGAGTTTTCATGCAAAAACTGTCTATTTCAACTTAATTCGTCCATCCAAAACGAACTTTGTACTTTGCTATGAAGTTCCACCAGGAATGAGTTTTCATGCAAAAACTGTCTATTTCAACTTAATTCGTCCATCCAAAACGAACTTTGTACTTTGCTATGAAGTTCCACCAGGAATGAGTTTTCATACAAAAACTGTCTATTTCAACTAAATTGATCCATCCAAAACGAACTTTGTACTTTGCTATGAAGTTCCACCAGGAATGAGTTTTCTTGCAAAAACTGTCTATTTCAACTAACTTTGTCCATCCAAAACGAACTTTGTACTTTGCTATGAAGTTCCACCAAGAATGAGTTTTCATACAAAAACTGTCTATTTCAACTTAATTCGTCCATCCAAAACGAACTTTGTACTTTGCTATGAAGTTCCACCAGGAATGAGTTTTCATGCAAAAACTGTCTATTTCAACTAAATTGATCCATCCAAAACGAACTTTGTACTTTGCTATGAAGTTCCACCAGGAATGAGTTTTTATGCAAAAACTGTCTATTTCAACTAACTTTGTCCATCCAAAACGAACTTTGTACTTTGCTATGAAGTTCCACCAGGAATGAGTTTTTATGCAAAAACTGTCTATTTCAACTTAATTCGTCCATCTGATTCGAACTTTGTACTTTGCTATGAAGTTCCACCAGGAATGAGTTTTCATACAAAAACTGTCTATTTCAACTTAATTCGTCCATCCAAAACGAACTTTGTACTTTGCTATGAAGTTCCACCAGGAATGAGTTTTCATGCAAAACTGTCTATTTCAACTTAATTCGTCCATCTGATTCGAACTTTGTACTTTGCTATGAAGTTCCACCAGGAATGAGTTTTCATACAAAAACTGTCTATTTCAACTTAATTCGTCCATCCAAAACGAACTTTGTACTTTGCTATGAAGTTCCACCAGGAATGAGTTTTCATGCAAAAACTGTCTATTTCAACTTAATTCGTCCATCCAAAACGAACTTTGTACTTTGCTATGAAGTTCCACCAGGAATGAGTTTTCATACAAAAACTGTCTATTTCAACTTAATTCGTCCATCCAAAACGAACTTTGTACTTTGCTATGAAGTTCCACCAGGAATGAGTTTTCATGCAAAAACTGTCTATTTCAACTAAATTGATCCATCCAAAACGAACTTTGTACTTTGCTATGAAGTTCCACCAGGAATGAGTTTTTATGCAAAAACTGTCTATTTCAACTAACTTTGTCCATCCAAAACGAACTTTGTACTTTGCTATGAAGTTCCACCAGGAATGAGTTTTTATGCAAAAACTGTCTATTTCAACTTAATTCGTCCATCTGATTCGAACTTTGTACTTTGCTATGAAGTTCCACCAGGAATGAGTTTTCATGCAAAAACTGTCTATTTCAACTAAATTGATCCATCCAAAACGAACTTTGTACTTTGCTATGAAGTTCCACCAGGAATGAGTTTTCATGCAAAAACTGTCTATTTCAACTTAATTCGTCCATCCAAAACGAACTTTGTACTTTGCTATGAAGTTCCACCAGGAATGAGTTTTCATGCAAAAACTGTCTATTTCAACTTAATTCGTCCATCCAAAACGAACTTTGTACTTTGCTATGAAGTTCCACCAGGAATGAGTTTTCATACAAAAACTGTCTATTTCAACTTAATTCGTCCATCCAAAACGAACTTTGTACTTTGCTATGAAGTTCCACCAGGAATGAGTTTTCATGCAAAAACTGTCTATTTCAACTTAATTCGTCCATCCAAAACGAACTTTGTACTTTACTATGAAGTTCCACCAGGAATGAGTTTTTATGCAAAAACTGTCTATTTCAACTTAATTCGTCCATCCAAAACGAACTTTGTACTTTGCTATGAAGTTCCACCAGGAATGAGTTTTCATACAAAAACTGTCTATTTCAACTTAATTCGTCCATCCAAAACGAACTTTGTACTTTGCTATGAAGTTCCACCAGGAATGAGTTTTCATGCAAAAACTGTCTATTTCAACTTAATTCGTCCATCCAAAACGAACTTTGTACTTTACTATGAAGTTCCACCAGGAATGAGTTTTCATGCAAAAACTGTCTATTTCAACTTAATTCGTCCATCCAAAACGAACTTTGTACTTTGCTATGAAGTTCCACCAGGAATGAGTTTTCATACAAAAACTGTCTATTTCAACTTAATTCGTCCATCCAAAACGAACTTTGTACTTTGCTATGAAGTTCCACCAGGAATGAGTTTTCATGCAAAAACTGTCTATTTCAACTTAATTCGTCCATCTGATTCGAACTTTGTACTTTGCTATGAAGTTCCACCAGGAATGAGTTTTCATACAAAAACTGTCTATTTCAACTTAATTCGTCCATCCAAAACGAACTTTGTACTTTGCTATGAAGTTCCACCAGGAATGAGTTTTTATGCAAAAACTGTCTATTTCAACTTAATTCGTCCATCCAAAACGAACTTTGTACTTTGCTATGAAGTTCCACCAGGAATGAGTTTTCATGCAAAAACTGTCTATTTCAACTTAATTCGTCCATCCAAAACGAACTTTGTACTTTGCTATGAAGTTCCACCAGGAATGAGTTTTCATACAAAAACTGTCTATTTCAACTTAATTCGTCCATCCAAAACGAACTTTGTACTTTGCTATGAAGTTCCACCAGGAATGAGTTTTCATGCAAAAACTGTCTATTTCAACTAAATTGATCCATCCAAAACGAACTTTGTACTTTGCTATGAAGTTCAACCAGGAATGAGTTTTCATGCAAAAACTGTCTATTTCAACTTAATTCGTCCATCCAAAACGAACTTTGTACTTTGCTATGAAGTTCCACCAGGAATGAGTTTTCATGCAAAAACTGTCTATTTCAACTTAATTCGTCCATCCAAAACGAACTTTGTACTTTGCTATGAAGTTCCACCAGGAATGAGTTTTCATGCAAAAACTGTCTATTTCAACTTAATTCGTCCATCCAAAACGAACTTTGTACTTTGCTATGAAGTTCCACCAGGAATGAGTTTTCATGCAAAAACTGTCTATTTCAACTTAATTCGTCCATCCAAAACGAACTT
Organism: Anopheles moucheti; assembly: GCF_943734755.1. Taxonomy (NCBI): domain Eukaryota; kingdom Metazoa; phylum Arthropoda; class Insecta; order Diptera; family Culicidae; genus Anopheles; species Anopheles moucheti. Next base: position 4,818 of record NW_026453799.1, on the reverse strand, counting down.
TGTACTTTACTATGAAGTTCCACCAGGAATGAGTTTTCATGCAAAAACTGTCTATTTCAACTTAATTCGTCCATCCAAAACGAACTTTGTACTTTGCTATGAAGTTCCACCAGGAATGAGTTTTCATGCAAAAACTGTCTATTTCAACTAAATTGATCCATCCAAAACGAACTTTGTACTTTGCTATGAAGTTCCACCAGGAATGAGTTTTCATGCAAAAACTGTCTATTTCAACTTAATTCGTCCATCCAAAACGAACTTTGTACTTTGCTATGAAGTTCCACCAGGAATGAGTTTTCATGCAAAAACTGTCTATTTCAACTAACTTTGTCCATCCAAAACGAACTTTGTTCTTTGCTATGAAGTTCCACCAGGAATGAGTTTTCATGCAAAAACTGTCTATTTCAACTAAATTCGTCCATCCGATACGAACTTTGTACTTTGCTATGAAGTTCCACCAGGAATGAGTTTTCATGCAAAAACTTTCTATTTCAACTTAATTCGTCCATCCAAAACGAACTTTGTACTTTGCTATGAAGTTCCACCAGGAATGAGTTTTCATACAAAAACTGTCTATTTCAACTTAATTCGTCCATCCAAAACGAACTTTGTACTTTGCTATGAAGTTCCACCAGGAATGAGTTTTCATGCAAAAACTGTCTATTTCAACTAAATTGATCCATCCAAAACGAACTTTGTACTTTGCTATGAAGTTCCACCAGGAATGAGTTTTCATGCAAAAACTGTCTATTTCAACTTAATTCGTCCATCCAAAACGAACTTTGTACTTTGCTATGAAGTTCCACCAGGAATGAGTTTTCATGCAAAAACTGTCTATTTCAACTTAATTCGTCCATCCAAAACGAACTTTGTACTTTGCTATGAAGTTCCACCAGGAATGAGTTTTCATACAAAAACTGTCTATTTCAACTTAATTCGTCCATCCAAAACGAACTTTGTACTTTGCTATGAAGTTCCACCAGGAATGAGTTTTCATGCAAAAACTGTCTATTTCAACTAAATTGATCCATCCAAAACGAACTTTGTACTTTGCTATGAAGTTCCACCAGGAATGAGTTTTCATGCAAAAACTGTCTATTTCAACTTAATTCGTCCATCCAAAACGAACTTTGTACTTTGCTATGAAGTTCCACCAGGAATGAGTTTTCATGCAAAAACTGTCTATTTCAACTTAATTCGTCCATCCAAAACGAACTTTGTACTTTGCTATGAAGTTCCACCAGGAATGAGTTTTCATGCAAAAACTGTCTATTTCAACTTAATTCGTCCATCCAAAACGAACTTTGTACTTTGCTATGAAGTTCCACCAGGAATGAGTTTTCATACAAAAACTGTCTATTTCAACTAAATTGATCCATCCAAAACGAACTTTGTACTTTGCTATGAAGTTCCACCAGGAATGAGTTTTCTTGCAAAAACTGTCTATTTCAACTAACTTTGTCCATCCAAAACGAACTTTGTACTTTGCTATGAAGTTCCACCAAGAATGAGTTTTCATACAAAAACTGTCTATTTCAACTTAATTCGTCCATCCAAAACGAACTTTGTACTTTGCTATGAAGTTCCACCAGGAATGAGTTTTCATGCAAAAACTGTCTATTTCAACTAAATTGATCCATCCAAAACGAACTTTGTACTTTGCTATGAAGTTCCACCAGGAATGAGTTTTTATGCAAAAACTGTCTATTTCAACTAACTTTGTCCATCCAAAACGAACTTTGTACTTTGCTATGAAGTTCCACCAGGAATGAGTTTTTATGCAAAAACTGTCTATTTCAACTTAATTCGTCCATCTGATTCGAACTTTGTACTTTGCTATGAAGTTCCACCAGGAATGAGTTTTCATGCAAAACTGTCTATTTCAACTAAATTGATCCATTCAAAACGAACTTTGTACTTTGCTATGAAGTTCCACCAGGAATGAGTTTTCATGCAAAAACTGTCTATTTCAACTTAATTCGTCCATCCAAAACGAACTTTGTACTTTGCTATGAAGTTCCACCAGGAATGAGTTTTCATGCAAAAACTGTCTATTTCAACTAACTTTGTCCATCTAAAACGAACTTTGTACTTTGCTATGAAGTTCTACCAGGAATGAGTTTTCATGCAAAAACTGTCTATTTCAACTTAATTCGTCCATCTGATTCGAACTTTGTACTTTGCTATGAAGTTCCACCAGGAATGAGTTTTCATACAAAAACTGTCTATTTCAACTTAATTCGTCCATCCAAAACGAACTTTGTACTTTGCTATGAAGTTCCACCAGGAATGAGTTTTCATGCAAAAACTGTCTATTTCAACTAACTTTGTCCATCCAAAACGAACTTTGTACTTTGCTATGAAGTTCCACCAGGAATGAGTTTTCATGCAAAAACTGTCTATTTCAACTAAATTGATCCATCCAAAACGAACTTTGTACTTTGCTATGAAGTTCCACCAGGAATGAGTTTTCATGCAAAAACTGTCTATTTCAACTTAATTCGTCCATCCAAAACGAACTTTGTACTTTGCTATGAAGTTCCACCAAGAATGAGTTTTCATACAAAAACTGTCTATTTCAACTTAATTCGTCCATCCAAAACGAACTTTGTACTTTGCTATGAAGTTCCACCAGGAATGAGTTTTCATGCAAAAACTGTCTATTTCAACTAAATTGATCCATCCAAACGAACTTTGTACTTTGCTATGAAGTTCCACCAGGAATGAGTTTTTTATGCAAAAACTGTCTATTTCAACTTAATTCGTCCATCCAAAACGAACTTTGTACTTTGCTATGAAGTTCCACCAGGAATGAGTTTTCATACAAAAACTGTCTATTTCAACTTAATTCGTCCATCCAAAACGAACTTTGTACTTTGCTATGAAGTTCCACCAGGAATGAGTTTTCATGCAAAAACTGTCTATTTCAACTAACTTTGTCCATCCAAAACGAACTTTGTACTTTGCTATGAAGTTCCACCAGGAATGAGTTTTCATGCAAAAAACTGTCTATTTCAACTAAATTGATCCATCCAAAACGAACTTTGTACTTTGCTATGAAGTTCCACCAGGAATGAGTTTTCATGCAAAAACTGTCTATTTCAACTTAGTTCGTCCATCCAAAACGAACTTTGTACTTTGCTATGAAGTTCCACCAAGAATGAGTTTTCATGCAAAAACTGTCTATTTCAACTAAATTGATCCATCCAAAACGAACTTTGTACTTTGCTATGAAGTTCCACCAGGAATGAGTTTTCATGCAAAAACTGTCTATTTCAACTAAATTGATCCATCCAAAACGAACTTTGTACTTTGCTATGAAGTTCCACCAGGAATGAGTTTTCATGCAAAAACTGTCTATTTCAACTAACTTTGTCCATCCAAAACGAACTTTGTACTTTGCTATGAAGTTCCACCAGGAATGAGTTTTCATGCAAAAACTGTCTATTTCAACTTAATTCGTCCATCCAAAACGAACTTTGTACTTTGCTATGAAGTTCCACCAGGAATGAGTTTTCATGCAAAAACTGTCTATTTCAACTTAATTCGTCCATCCAAAACGAACTTTGTACTTTGCTATGAAGTTCCACCAGGAATGAGTTTTCATGCAAAAACTGTCTATTTCAACTAACTTTGTCCATCCAAAACGAACTTTGTACTTTGCTATGAAGTTCCACCAGGAATGAGTTTTCATGCAAAAACTGTCTATTTCAACTTAATTCGTCCATCCAAAACGAACTTTGTACTTTGCTATGAAGTTCCACCAGGAATGAGTTTTCATGCAAAAACTGTCTATTTCAACTTAATTCGTCCATCCAAAACGAACTTTGTACTTTGCTATGAAGTTCTACCAGGAATGAGTTTTCATGCAAAAACTGTCTATTTCAACTTAATTCGTCCATCTGATTCGAACTTTGTACTTTGCTATGAAGTTCCACCAGGAATGAGTTTTCATGCAAAAACTGTCTATTTCAACTAACTTTGTCCATTCAAAACGAACTTTGTACTTTGCTATGAAGTTCCACCAGGAATGAGTTTTCATGCAAAAACTATCTATTTCAACTAAATTGATCCATCCAAAACGAACTTTGTACTTTGCTATGAAGTTCCACCAGGAATGAGTTTTTATGCAAAAACTGTCTATTTCAACTTAATTCGTCCATCCAAAACGAACTTTGTACTTTGCTATGAAGTTCTACCAGGAATGAGTTTTCATGCAAAAACTGTCTATTTCAACTAACTTTGTCCATCTAAAACGAACTTTGTACTTTGCTATGAAGTTCCACCAGGAATGAGTTTTCATGCAAAAACTGTCTATTTCAACTAACTTTGTCCATCCAAAACGAACTTTGTACTTTGCTATGAAGTTCCACCAGTAATGAGTTTTCATGCAAGAACTGTCTATTTCAACTAACTTTGTCCATCCAAAACGAACTTTGTACTTTGCTATGAAGTTCCACCAGGAATGAGTTTTCATGCAAAAACTGTCTATTTCAACCTAACTTTGTCCATCCAAAACGAACTTTGTACTTTGCTATGAAGTTCCACCAGGAATGAGTTTACATGCAAAAACTGTCTATTTCAACTAACTTTGTCCATCCAAAACGAACTTTGTACTTTGCTATGAAGTTCCACCCAGGAATGAGTTTTCATGCAAAAACTGTCTATTTCAACTAACTTTGTCCATCCAAAACGAACTTTGTACTTTGCTATGAAGTTCCACCAGGAATGAGTTTTCATGCAAAAACTGTCTATTTCAACTAACTTTGTCCATCTGATTCGAACTTTGTACTTTGCTATGAAGTTCCACCAGGAATG
>NW_026453798.1:0-56964 GCF_943734755.1 Anopheles moucheti | reverse complement strand
TAAATTGGTGCATCCGATACGAACTTTGTACTTTGCTATGGAATTCTACCAGGAATGAGTTTACATGCAAAAACTGTCTATTTCAACTAAATTGGTGCATCCGATACGAACTTTGTACTTTGCTATGGAATTCTACCAGGAATGAGTTTACATGCAAAAACTGTCTATTTCAACTAAATTGGTGCATCCGTTATGAACTTTGTACATTGCTATGGAATTCTACCAGGAATGAGTTTACATGCAAAAACTGTCTATTTCAACTAAATTGGTGCATCCGTTATGAACTTTGTACATTGCTATGGAATTCTACCAGGATTGAGTTTACATGCAAAAACTGTCTATTTCAACTAAATTGGTGCATCCGATACGAACTTTGTACTTTGCTATGGAATTCTACCAGGAATGAGTTTACATGCAAAAACTGTCTATTTCAACTAAATTGGTGCAACCGTTACGAACTTTGTACTTTGCTATGGAATTCTACCAGGAATGAGTTTACATGCAAAAACTGTCTATTTCAACTAACTTCGTGCAACCGTTACGAACTTTGTACTTTGCTATGGAATTCTACCAGGAATGAGTTTTCATGCAAAAACTGTCTATTTCAACTAAATTGGTGCATCCGTTATGAACTTTGTACTTTGCTATGGAATTCTACCAGGATTGAGTTTACATGCAAAAACTGTCTATTTCAACTAAATTCGTGCAACCGTTACGAACTTTGTACTTTGCTATGGAATTCTACCAGGAATGAGTTTTCATGCAAAAACTGTCTATTTCAACTAAATTGGTGCATCCGATACGAACTTTGTACTTTGCTATGGAATTCTACCAGGAATGAGTTTACATGCAAAAACTGTCTATTTCAACTAAATTGATGCATCCGTTATGAACTTTGTACTTTGCTATGGAATTCTACCAGGAATGAGTTTACATGCAAAAACTGTCTATTTCAACTAAATTGGTGCATCCGTTATGAACTTTGTACATTGCTATGGAATTCTACCAGGAATGAGTTTACATGCAAAAACTGTCTATTTCAACTAAATTGGTGCATCCGTTATGAACTTTGTACATTGCTATGGAATTCTACCAGGATTGAGTTTACATGCAAAAACTGTCTATTTCAACTAAATTGGTGCATCCGATACGAACTTTGTACTTTGCTATGGAATTCTACCAGGAATGAGTTTACATGCAAAAACTGTCTATTTCAACTAACTTCGTGCAACCGTTACGAACTTTGTACTTTGCTATGGAATTCTACCAGGAATGAGTTTACATGCAAAAACTGTCTATTTCAACTAAATTGGTGCATCCGATACGAACTTTGTACTTTGCTATGGAATTCTACCAGGAATGAGTTTACATGCAAAAACTGTCTATTTCAACTAAATTGGTGCATCCGTTATGAACTTTGTACATTGCTATGGAATTCTACCAGGAATGAGTTTACATGCAAAAACTGTCTATTTCAACTAAATTGGTGCATCCGTTATGAACTTTGTACATTGCTATGGAATTCTACCAGGAATGAGTTTACATGCAAAAACTGTCTATTTCAACTAAATTGGTGCATCCGTTATGAACTTTGTACATTGCTATGGAATTCTACCAGGATTGAGTTTACATGCAAAAACTGTCTATTTCAACTAAATTGGTGCATCCGATACGAACTTTGTACTTTGCTATGGAATTCTACCAGGAATGAGTTTACATGCAAAAACTGTCTATTTCAACTAACTTCGTGCAACCGTTACGAACTTTGTACTTTGCTATTGAATTCTACCAGGATTGAGTTTACATGCAAAAACTGTCTATTTCAACTAAATTGGTGCATCCGTTATGAACTTTGTACATTGCTATGGAATTCTACCAGGATTGAGTTTACATGCAAAAACTGTCTATTTCAACTAAATTGGTGCATCCGTTATGAACTTTGTACATTGCTATGGAATTCTACCAGGAATGAGTTTACATGCAAAAACTGTCTATTTCAACTAAATTGGTGCATCCGTTATGAACTTTGTACATTGCTATGGAATTCTACCAGGATTGAGTTTACATGCAAAAACTGTCTATTTCAACTAAATTGGTGCATCCGATACGAACTTTGTACTTTGCTATGGAATTCTACCAGGAATGAGTTTACATGCAAAAACTGTCTATTTCAACTAACTTCGTGCAACCGTTACGAACTTTGTACTTTGCTATGGAATTCTACCAGGAATGAGTTTACATGCAAAAACTGTCTATTTCAACTAAATTGGTGCATCCGATACGAACTTTGTACTTTGCTATGGAATTCTACCAGGAATGAGTTTACATGCAAAAACTGTCTATTTCAACTAAATTGGTGCATCCGTTATGAACTTTGTACATTGCTATGGAATTCTACCAGGAATGAGTTTACATGCAAAAACTGTCTATTTCAACTAAATTGGTGCATCCGTTATGAACTTTGTACATTGCTATGGAATTCTACCAGGAATGAGTTTACATGCAAAAACTGTCTATTTCAACTAAATTGGTGCATCCGTTATGAACTTTGTACATTGCTATGGAATTCTACCAGGATTGAGTTTACATGCAAAAACTGTCTATTTCAACTAAATTGGTGCATCCGATACGAACTTTGTACTTTGCTATGGAATTCTACCAGGAATGAGTTTACATGCAAAAACTGTCTATTTCAACTAACTTCGTGCAACCGTTACGAACTTTGTACTTTGCTATTGAATTCTACCAGGATTGAGTTTACATGCAAAAACTGTCTATTTCAACTAAATTGGTGCATCCGATACGAACTTTGTACTTTGCTATGGAATTCTACCAGGAATGAGTTTACATGCAAAAACTGTCTATTTCAACTAAATTGGTGCATCCGTTATGAACTTTGTACATTGCTATGGAATTCTACCAGGATTGAGTTTACATGCAAAAACTGTCTATTTCAACTAAATTGGTGCATCCGATACGAACTTTGTACTTTGCTATGGAATTCTACCAGGAATGAGTTTACATGCAAAAACTGTCTATTTCAACTAACTTCGTGCAACCGTTACGAACTTTGTACTTTGCTATGGAATTCTACCAGGAATGAGTTTACATGCAAAAACTGTCTATTTCAACTAAATTGGTGCATCCGATACGAACTTTGTACTTTGCTATGGAATTCTACCAGGAATGAGTTTACATGCAAAAACTGTCTATTTCAACTAAATTGGTGCATCCGTTATGAACTTTGTACATTGCTATGGAATTCTACCAGGAATGAGTTTACATGCAAAAACTGTCTATTTCAACTAAATTGGTGCATCCGTTATGAACTTTGTACATTGCTATGGAATTCTACCAGGAATGAGTTTACATGCAAAAACTGTCTATTTCAACTAAATTGGTGCATCCGTTATGAACTTTGTACATTGCTATGGAATTCTACCAGGATTGAGTTTACATGCAAAAACTGTCTATTTCAACTAAATTGGTGCATCCGATACGAACTTTGTACTTTGCTATGGAATTCTACCAGGAATGAGTTTACATGCAAAAACTGTCTATTTCAACTAACTTCGTGCAACCGTTACGAACTTTGTACTTTGCTATTGAATTCTACCAGGATTGAGTTTACATGCAAAAACTGTCTATTTCAACTAAATTGGTGCATCCGTTATGAACTTTGTACATTGCTATGGAATTCTACCAGGATTGAGTTTACATGCAAAAACTGTCTATTTCAACTAAATTGGTGCATCCGTTATGAACTTTGTACATTGCTATGGAATTCTACCAGGAATGAGTTTACATGCAAAAACTGTCTATTTCAACTAAATTGGTGCATCCGTTATGAACTTTGTACATTGCTATGGAATTCTACCAGGATTGAGTTTACATGCAAAAACTGTCTATTTCAACTAAATTGGTGCATCCGATACGAACTTTGTACTTTGCTATGGAATTCTACCAGGAATGAGTTTACATGCAAAAACTGTCTATTTCAACTAACTTCGTGCAACCGTTACGAACTTTGTACTTTGCTATGGAATTCTACCAGGAATGAGTTTACATGCAAAAACTGTCTATTTCAACTAAATTGGTGCATCCGATACGAACTTTGTACTTTGCTATGGAATTCTACCAGGAATGAGTTTACATGCAAAAACTGTCTATTTCAACTAAATTGGTGCATCCGTTATGAACTTTGTACATTGCTATGGAATTCTACCAGGAATGAGTTTACATGCAAAAACTGTCTATTTCAACTAAATTGGTGCATCCGTTATGAACTTTGTACATTGCTATGGAATTCTACCAGGAATGAGTTTACATGCAAAAACTGTCTATTTCAACTAAATTGGTGCATCCGTTATGAACTTTGTACATTGCTATGGAATTCTACCAGGATTGAGTTTACATGCAAAAACTGTCTATTTCAACTAAATTGGTGCATCCGATACGAACTTTGTACTTTGCTATGGAATTCTACCAGGAATGAGTTTACATGCAAAAACTGTCTATTTCAACTAACTTCGTGCAACCGTTACGAACTTTGTACTTTGCTATTGAATTCTACCAGGATTGAGTTTACATGCAAAAACTGTCTATTTCAACTAAATTGGTGCATCCGTTATGAACTTTGTACATTGCTATGGAATTCTACCAGGATTGAGTTTACATGCAAAAACTGTCTATTTCAACTAAATTGGTGCATCCGATACGAACTTTGTACTTTGCTATGGAATTCTACCAGGAATGAGTTTACATGCAAAAACTGTCTATTTCAACTAACTTCGTGCAACCGTTACGAACTTTGTACTTTGCTATGGAATTCTACCAGGAATGAGTTTACATGCAAAAACTGTCTATTTCAACTAAATTGGTGCATCCGATACGAACTTTGTACTTTGCTATGGAATTCTACCAGGAATGAGTTTACATGCAAAAACTGTCTATTTCAACTAAATTGGTGCATCCGTTATGAACTTTGTACATTGCTATGGAATTCTACCAGGATTGAGTTTACATGCAAAAACTGTCTATTTCAACTAAATTGGTGCATCCGATACGAACTTTGTACTTTGCTATGGAATTCTACCAGGAATGAGTTTACATGCAAAAACTGTCTATTTCAACTAAATTGGTGCATCCGATACGAACTTTGTACTTTGCTATGGAATTCTACCAGGAATGAGTTTTCATGCAAAAACTGTCTATTTCAACTAACTTCGTGCAACCGTTACGAACTTTGTACTTTGCTATGGAATTCTACCAGGAATGAGTTTACATGCAAAAACTGTCTATTTCAACTAAATTGGTGCATCCGTTATGAACTTTGTACATTGCTATGGAATTCTACCAGGATTGAGTTTACATGCAAAAACTGTCTATTTCAACTAAATTGGTGCATCCGATACGAACTTTGTACTTTGCTATGGAATTCTACCAGGAATGAGTTTACATGCAAAAACTGTCTATTTCAACTAAATTGGTGCATCCGATACGAACTTTGTACTTTGCTATGGAATTCTACCAGGAATGAGTTTTCATGCAAAAACTGTCTATTTCAACTAACTTCGTGCAACCGTTACGAACTTTGTACTTTGCTATGGAATTCTACCAGAAATGAGTTTTCATGCAAAAACTGTCTATTTCAACTAAATTGGTGCATCCGTTATGAACTTTGTACATTGCTATGGAATTCTACCAGGATTGAGTTTACATGCAAAAACTGTCTATTTCAACTAAATTTGTGCATCCGATTCGAACTTTGTACTTTGCTATGGAATTCTACCAGGATTGAGTTTACATGCAAAAACTGTCTATTTCAACTAAATTGGTGCATCCGATACGAACTTTGTACTTTGCTATGGAATTCTACCAGGAATGAGTTTTCATGCAAAAACTGTCTATTTCAACTAAATTGGTGCATCCGATACGAACTTTGTACTTTGCTATGGAATTCTACCAGGATTGAGTTTACATGCAAAAACTGTCTATTTCAACTAAATTGGTGCATCCGATACGAACTTTGTACTTTGCTATGGAATTCTACCAGGATTGAGTTTACATGCAAAAACTGTCTATTTCAACTAAATTGGTGCATCCGATACGAACTTTGTACTTTGCTATGGAATTCTACCAGGAATGAGTTTACATGCAAAAACTGTCTATTTCAACTAAATTGGTGCATCCGATACGAACTTTGTACTTTGCTATGGAATTCTACCAGGAATGAGTTTTCATGCAAAAACTGTCTATTTCAACTAACTTCGTGCAACCGTTACGAACTTTGTACTTTGCTATGGAATTCTACCAGAAATGAGTTTACATGCAAAAACTGTCTATTTCAACGTAATTCGTGCATCCGATGCGAACTTTGTACATTGCTATGGAATTCTACCAGGATTGAGTTTACATGCAAAAACTGTCTATTTCAACTAAATTTGTGCATCCGATTCGAACTTTGTACTTTGCTATGGAATTCTACCAGGATTGAGTTTACATGCAAAAACTGTCTATTTCAACTAACTTCGTGCAACCGTTACGAACTTTGTACTTTGCTATGGAATTCTACCAGGAATGAGTTTTCATGCAAAAACTGTCTATTTCAACTAAATTGGTGCATCCGTTATGAACTTTGTACTTTGCTATGGAATTCTACCAGGATTGAGTTTACATGCAAAAACTGTCTATTTCAACTAAATTCGTGCAACCGTTACGAACTTTGTACTTTGCTATGGAATTCTACCAGGAATGAGTTTACATGCAAAAACTGTCTATTTCAACTAAATTGGTGCATCCGATACGAACTTTGTACTTTGCTATGGAATTCTACCAGGATTGAGTTTACATGCAAAAACTGTCTATTTCAACTAAATTTGTGCATCCGATTCGAACTTTGTACTTTGCTATGGAATTCTACCAGGATTGAGTTTACATGCAAAAACTGTCTATTTCAACTAAATTTGTGCAACCGTTACGAACTTTGTACTTTGCTATGGAATTCTACCAGGAATGAGTTTTCATGCAAAAACTGTCTATTTCAACTAAATTGGTGCATCCGTTATGAACTTTGTACTTTGCTATGGAATTCTACCAGGATTGAGTTTACATGCAAAAACTGTCTATTTCAACTAACTTCGTGCAACCGTTACGAACTTTGTACTTTGCTATGGAATTCTACCAGGAATGAGTTTACATGCAAAAACTGTCTATTTCAACTAAATTGGTGCATCCGTTATGAACTTTGTACTTTGCTATGGAATTCTACCAGGATTGAGTTTACATGCAAAAACTGTCTATTTCAACTAAATTTGTGCATCCGATTCGAACTTTGTACTTTGCTATGGAATTCTACCAGGATTGAGTTTACATGCAAAAACTGTCTATTTCAACTAAATTGGTGCATCCGATACGAACTTTGTACTTTGCTATGGAATTCTACCAGGAATGAGTTTTCATGCAAAAACTGTCTATTTCAACTAAATTGGTGCATCCGTTATGAACTTTGTACTTTGCTATGGAATTCTACCAGGATTGAGTTTACATGCAAAAACTGTCTATTTCAACTAAATTCGTGCAACCGTTACGAACTTTGTACTTTGCTATGGAATTCTACCAGGAATGAGTTTTCATGCAAAAACTGTCTATTTCAACTAAATTGGTGCATCCGATACGAACTTTGTACTTTGCTATGGAATTCTACCAGGAATGAGTTTACATGCAAAAACTGTCTATTTCAACTAAATTGGTGCATCCGATACGAACTTTGTACTTTGCTATGGAATTCTACCAGGAATGAGTTTACATGCAAAAACTGTCTATTTCAACTAAATTGGTGCATCCGATACGAACTTTGTACTTTGCTATGGAATTCTACCAGGAATGAGTTTTCATGCAAAAACTGTCTATTTCAACTAAATTGGTGCATCCGTTATGAACTTTGTACTTTGCTATGGAATTCTACCAGGATTGAGTTTACATGCAAAAACTGTCTATTTCAACTAAATTGGTGCATCCGATACGAACTTTGTACTTTGCTATGGAATTCTACCAGGAATGAGTTTTCATGCAAAAACTGTCTATTTCAACTAAATTGGTGCATCCGTTATGAACTTTGTACTTTGCTATGGAATTCTACCAGGATTGAGTTTACATGCAAAAACTGTCTATTTCAACTAAATTCGTGCAACCGTTACGAACTTTGTACTTTGCTATGGAATTCTACCAGGAATGAGTTTTCATGCAAAAACTGTCTATTTCAACTAAATTGGTGCATCCGATACGAACTTTGTACTTTGCTATGGAATTCTACCAGGAATGAGTTTACATGCAAAAACTGTCTATTTCAACTAAATTGGTGCATCCGATACGAACTTTGTACTTTGCTATGGAATTCTACCAGGAATGAGTTTTCATGCAAAAACTGTCTATTTCAACTAACTTCGTGCAACCGTTACGAACTTTGTACTTTGCTATGGAATTCTACCAGGATTGAGTTTACATGCAAAAACTGTCTATTTCAACTAAATTGGTGCATCCGATACGAACTTTGTACTTTGCTATGGAATTCTACCAGGAATGAGTTTTCATGCAAAAACTGTCTATTTCAACTAAATTGGTGCATCCGTTATGAACTTTGTACTTTGCTATGGAATTCTACCAGGATTGAGTTTACATGCAAAAACTGTCTATTTCAACTAAATTGGTGCATCCGATACGAACTTTGTACTTTGCTATGGAATTCTACCAGGAATGAGTTTTCATGCAAAAACTGTCTATTTCAACTAACTTCGTGCAACCGTTACGAACTTTGTACTTTGCTATGGAATTCTACCAGGATTGAGTTTACATGCAAAAACTGTCTATTTCAACTAAATTGGTGCATCCGATACGAACTTTGTACTTTGCTATGGAATTCTACCAGGAATGAGTTTTCATGCAAAAACTGTCTATTTCAACTAAATTGGTGCATCCGTTATGAACTTTGTACTTTGCTATGGAATTCTACCAGGATTGAGTTTACATGCAAAAACTGTCTATTTCAACTAAATTCGTGCAACCGTTACGAACTTTGTACTTTGCTATGGAATTCTACCAGGAATGAGTTTTCATGCAAAAACTGTCTATTTCAACTAAATTGGTGCATCCGATACGAACTTTGTACTTTGCTATGGAATTCTACCAGGAATGAGTTTACATGCAAAAACTGTCTATTTCAACTAAATTGGTGCATCCGATACGAACTTTGTACTTTGCTATGGAATTCTACCAGGAATGAGTTTACATGCAAAAACTGTCTATTTCAACTAAATTGGTGCAACCGTTACGAACTTTGTACTTTGCTATGGAATTCTACCAGGAATGAGTTTTCATGCAAAAACTGTCTATTTCAACTAAATTGGTGCATCCGTTATGAACTTTGTACTTTGCTATGGAATTCTACCAGGATTGAGTTTACATGCAAAAACTGTCTATTTCAACTAAATTGGTGCATCCGTTATGAACTTTGTACATTGCTATGGAATTCTACCAGGATTGAGTTTACATGCAAAAACTGTCTATTTCAACTAAATTGGTGCATCCGATACGAACTTTGTACTTTGCTATGGAATTCTACCAGGAATGAGTTTACATGCAAAAACTGTCTATTTCAACTAAATTGGTGCATCCGATACGAACTTTGTACTTTGCTATGGAATTCTACCAGGAATGAGTTTTCATGCAAAAACTGTCTATTTCAACTAACTTCGTGCAACCGTTACGAACTTTGTACTTTGCTATGGAATTCTACCAGGAATGAGTTTTCATGCAAAAACTGTCTATTTCAACTAAATTGGTGCATCCGATACGAACTTTGTACTTTGCTATGGAATTCTACCAGGAATGAGTTTTCATGCAAAAACTGTCTATTTCAACTAAATTGGTGCATCCGATACGAACTTTGTACTTTGCTATGGAATTCTACCAGGAATGAGTTTACATGCAAAAACTGTCTATTTCAACTAAATTGGTGCATCCGATACGAACTTTGTACTTTGCTATGGAATTCTACCAGGAATGAGTTTTCATGCAAAAACTGTCTATTTCAACTAACTTCGTGCAACCGTTACGAACTTTGTACTTTGCTATGGAATTCTACCAGGATTGAGTTTACATGCAAAAACTGTCTATTTCAACTAAATTGGTGCATCCGATACGAACTTTGTACTTTGCTATGGAATTCTACCAGGAATGAGTTTTCATGCAAAAACTGTCTATTTCAACTAAATTGGTGCATCCGTTATGAACTTTGTACTTTGCTATGGAATTCTACCAGGATTGAGTTTACATGCAAAAACTGTCTATTTCAACTAAATTCGTGCAACCGTTACGAACTTTGTACTTTGCTATGGAATTCTACCAGGAATGAGTTTTCATGCAAAAACTGTCTATTTCAACTAAATTGGTGCATCCGATACGAACTTTGTACTTTGCTATGGAATTCTACCAGGATTGAGTTTACATGCAAAAACTGTCTATTTCAACTAAATTCGTGCAACCGTTACGAACTTTGTACTTTGCTATGGAATTCTACCAGGAATGAGTTTTCATGCAAAAACTGTCTATTTCAACTAACTTCGTGCAACCGTTACGAACTTTGTACTTTGCTATGGAATTCTACCAGAAATGAGTTTTCATGCAAAAACTGTCTATTTCAACTAAATTGGTGCATCCGTTATGAACTTTGTACATTGCTATGGAATTCTACCAGGATTGAGTTTACATGCAAAAACTGCCTATTTCAACTAACTTCGTGCAACCGTTACGAACTTTGTACTTTGCTATGGAATTCTACCAGGAATGAGTTTACATGCAAAAACTGTCTATTTCAACTAAATTGGTGCATCCGTTATGAACTTTGTACATTGCTATGGAATTCTACCAGGATTGAGTTTACATGCAAAAACTGTCTATTTCAACTAAATTGGTGCATCCGATACGAACTTTGTACTTTGCTATGGAATTCTACCAGGAATGAGTTTACATGCAAAAACTGTCTATTTCAACTAAATTGGTGCATCCGATACGAACTTTGTACTTTGCTATGGAATTCTACCAGGAATGAGTTTACATGCAAAAACTGTCTATTTCAACTAAATTGGTGCAACCGTTACGAACTTTGTACTTTGCTATGGAATTCTACCAGGAATGAGTTTACATGCAAAAACTGTCTATTTCAACTAACTTCGTGCAACCGTTACGAACTTTGTACTTTGCTATGGAATTCTACCAGGAATGAGTTTTCATGCAAAAACTGTCTATTTCAACTAAATTGGTGCATCCGTTATGAACTTTGTACTTTGCTATGGAATTCTACCAGGAATGAGTTTTCATGCAAAAACTGTCTATTTCAACTAACTTTGTCCATCCAAAACGAACTTTGTACTTTGCTATGAAGTTCCACCAGGAATGAGTTTTCATGCAAGAACTGTCTATTTCAACTAAATTGGTGCATCCGATACGAACTTTGTACTTTGCTATGAAGTTCCACCAGGAATGAGTTTTCATGCAAGAACTGTCTATTTCAACTAAATTGGTGCATCCGATACGAACTTTGTTCTTTGCTTTGAAGTTCCACCAGGAATGAGTTTACATGCAAAAACTGTCTATTTCAACTAAATTGATCCATCCAAAACGAACTTTGTACTTTGCTATGAAGTTCTACCAGGAATGAGTTTTCATGCAAAAACTGTCTATTTCAACTAACTTTGTCCATCCAAAACGAACTTTGTACTTTGCTATGAAGTTCCACCAGGAATGAGTTTACATGCAAAAACTGTCTATTTCAACTAAATTGATCCATCCAAAACGAACTTTGTACTTTGCTATGAAGTTCCACCAGGAATGAGTTTTCATGCAAAAACTGTCTATTTCAACTAACTTTGTCCATCTAAAACGAACTTTGTACTTTGCTATGAAGTTCTACCAGGAATGAGTTTTCATGCAAGAACTGTCTATTTCAACTAAATTGATCCATCCAAAACGAACTTTGTACTTTGCTATGAAGTTCTACCAGGAATGAGTTTTCATGCAAGAACTGTCTATTTCAACTAACTTTGTCCATCCAAAACGAACTTTGTACTTTGCTATGAAGTTCCACCAGGAATGAGTTTTCATGCAAAAACTGTCTATTTCAACTAATTTTGTCCATCCAAAACGAACTTTGTACTTTGCTATGAAGTTCCACCAGGAATGAGTTTTTATGCAAAAACTGTCTATTTCAACTAAATTGATCCATCCAAAACGAACTTTGTACTTTGCTATGAAGTTCCACCAGGAATGAGTTTTCATGCAAAAACTGTCTATTTCAACTAACTTTGTCCATCCAAAACGAACTTTGTACTTTGCTATGAAGTTCCACCAGGAATGAGTTTTCATGCAAAAACTGTCTATTTCAACTAACTTTGTCCATCCAAAACGAACTTTGTTCTTTGCTATGAAGTTCCACCAGGAATGAGTTTTCATGCAAAAACTGTCTATTTCAACTAACTTTGTCCATCCAAAACGAACTTTGTACTTTGCTATGAAGTTCCACCAGGAATGAGTTTTTAAGCAAAAACTGTCTATTTCAACTAACTTTGTCCATCCAAAACGAACTTTGTACTTTGCTATGAAGTTCCACCAGGAATGAGTTTTCATGCAAAAACTGTCTATTTCAACTAACTTTGTCCATCCAAAACGAACTTTGTTCTTTGCTATGAAGTTCCACCAGGAATGAGTTTTCATGCAAAAACTGTCTATTTCAACTAACTTTGTCCATCCAAAACGAACTTTGTACTTTGCTATGAAGTTCCACCAGGAATGAGTTTTCATGCAAAAACTGTCTATTTCAACTAACTTTGTCCATCCAAAACGAACTTTGTTCTTTGCTATGAAGTTCCACCAGGAATGAGTTTTCATGCAAAAACTGTCTATTTCAACTAAATTCGTCCATCCGATACGAACTTTGTACTTTGCTATGAAGTTCCACCAGGAATGAGTTTTCATGCAAAAACTGTCTATTTCAACTAAATTGATCCATCCAAAACGAACTTTGTTCTTTGCTATGAAGTTCCACCAGGAATGAGTTTTCATGCAAAAACTGTCTATTTCAACTAAATTGATCCATCCAAAACGAACTTTGTACTTTGCTATGAAGTTCCACCAGGAATGAGTTTTCATGCAAAAACTGTCTATTTCAACTAACTTTGTCCATCCAAAACGAATTTTGTACTTTGCTATGAAGTTCTACCAGGAATGAGTTTTCATGCAAGAACTGTCTATTTCAACTAAATTGATCCATCCAAAACGAACTTTGTACTTTGCTATTAAGTTCCACCAGGAATGAGTTTTTATGCAAAAACTGTCTATTTCAACTTAATTCGTCCATCCAAAACAAACTTTGTACTTTGCTATGAAGTTCTACCAGGAATGAGTTTTCATGCAAGAACTGTCTATTTCAACTAACTTTGTCCATCCAAAACGAACTTTGTACTTTGCTATGAAGTTCCACCAGGAATGAGTTTTCATGCAAAAACTGTCTATTTCAACTAAATTGATCCATCCAAAACGAACTTTGTACTTTGCTATGAAGTTCCACCAGGAATGAGTTTTCATGCAAAAACTGTCTATTTCAACTAACTTTGTCCATCCAAAACGAATTTTGTACTTTGCTATGAAGTTCTACCAGGAATGAGTTTTCATGCAAGAACTGTCTATTTCAACTAAATTGATCCATCCAAAACGAACTTTGTACTTTGCTATGAAGTTCTACCAGGAATGAGTTTTCATGCAAGAACTGTCTATTTCAACTAACTTTGTCCATCCAAAACGAACTTTGTACTTTGCTATGAAGTTCCACCAGGAATGAGTTTTCATGCAAAAACTGTCTATTTCAACTAACTTTGTCCATCCAAAACGAACTTTGTACTTTGCTATGAAGTTCCACCAGGAATGAGTTTTTATGCAAAAACTGTCTATTTCAACTAACTTTGTCCATCCAAAACGAACTTTGTACTTTGCTATGAAGTTCCACCAGGAAAGAGTTTTCATGCAAAAACTGTCTATTTCAACTAAATTGATCCATCCAAAACGAACTTTGTACTTTGCTATGAAGTTCCACCAGGAATGAGTTTTCATGCAAAAACTGTCTATTTCAACTAACTTTGTCCATCCAAAACGAACTTTGTTCTTTGCTATGAAGTTCCACCAGGAATGAGTTTTCATGCAAAAACTGTCTATTTCAACTAAATTCGTCCATCCGATACGAACTTTGTACTTTGCTATGAAGTTCCACCAGGAATGAGTTTTCATGCAAAAACTGTCTATTTCAACTAAATTGATCCATCCAAAACGAACTTTGTTCTTTGCTATGAAGTTCCACCAGGAATGAGTTTTCATGCAAAAACTGTCTATTTCAACTAAATTGATCCATCCAAAACGAACTTTGTACTTTGCTATGAAGTTCCACCAGGAAAGAGTTTTCATGCAAGAACTGTCTATTTCAACTAAATTGATCCATCCAAAACGAACTTTGTACTTTGCTATGAAGTTCCACCAGGAATGAGTTTTCATGCAAAAACTGTCTATTTCAACTAAATTGATCCATCCAAAACGAACTTTGTACTTTGCTATGAAGTTCCACCAGGAAAGAGTTTTCATGCAAAAACTGTCTATTTCAACTAAATTGATCCATCCAAAACGAACTTTGTACTTTGCTATGAAGTTCCACCAGGAATGAGTTTTCATGCAAAAACTGTCTATTTCAACTAACTTTGTCCATCCAAAACGAACTTTGTACTTTGCTATGAAGTTCCACCAGGAATGAGTTTTCATGCAAAAACTGTCTATTTCAACTAACTTTGTCCATCCAAAACGAACTTTGTACTTTGCTATGAAGTTCCACCAGGAATGAGTTTTCATGCAAAAACTGTCTATTTCAACTAAATTGATCCATCCAAAACGAACTTTGTACTTTGCTATGAAGTTCCACCAGGAATGAGTTTTCATGCAAAAACTGTCTATTTCAACTAACTTTGTCCATCCAAAACGAACTTTGTACTTTGCTATGAAGTTCCACCAGGAATGAGTTTTCATGCAAAAACTGTCTATTTCAACTAACTTTGTCCATCCAAAACGAACTTTGTACTTTGCTATGAAGTTCCACCAGGAATGAGTTTTCATGCAAAAACTGTCTATTTCAACTAAATTGATCCATCCAAAACGAACTTTGTACTTGGCTATGAAGTTCCACCAGGAATGAGTTTTCATGCAAAAACTGTCTATTTCAACTAACTTTGTCCATTAAAAAACGAACTTTGTACTTTGCTATGAAGTTCCACCAGGAATGAGTTTTCATGCAAAAACTGTCTATTTCAACTAACTTTGTCCATCCAAAACGAACTTTGTACTTGGCTATGAAGTTCCACCAGGAATGAGTTTTCATGCAAAAACTGTCTATTTCAACTAAATTCATCTATCCAAAACGAACTTTGTACTTTGCTATGAAGTTCCACCAGGAATGAGTTTTCATGCAAAAACTGTCTATTTCAACTAACTTTGTCCATCCAAAACGAACTTTGTACTTTGCTATGAAGTTCCACCAGGAATGAGTTTTTATGCAAAAACTGTCTATTTCAACTAACTTTGTCCATCCAAAACGAACTTTGTACTTTGCTATGAAGTTCCACCAGGAATGAGTTTTCATGCAAAAACTGTCTATTTCAACTAAATTGATCCATCCAAAACGAACTTTGTACTTTGCTATGAAGTTCCACCAGGAATGAGTTTTCATGCAAAAACTGTCTATTTCAACTAACTTTGTCCATCCAAAACGAACTTTGTACTTTGCTATGAAGTTCCACCAGGAATGAGTTTTTATGCAAAAACTGTCTATTTCAACTTAATTCGTCCATCCAAAACGAACTTTGTACTTTGCTATGAAGTTCCACCAGGAATGAGTTTTCATGCAAAAACTGTCTATTTCAACTAAATTGATCCATCCAAAACGAACTTTGTACTTTGCTATGAAGTTCCACCAGGAATGAGTTTTCATGCAAAAACTGTCTATTTCAACTAACTTTGTCCATCTGATTCGAACTTTGTACTTTGCTATGAAGTTCCACCAGGAATGAGTTTTCATACAAAAACTGTCTATTTCAACTAAATTGATCCATCCAAAACGAACTTTGTACTTTGCTATGAAGTTCCACCAGGAATGAGTTTTCATGCAAAAACTGTCTATTTCAACTAACTTTGTCCATCCAAAACGAACTTTGTACTTTGCTATGAAGTTCCACCAGGAATGAGTTTTCATGCAAAAACTGTCTATTTCAACTAACTTTGTCCATCCAAAACGAACTTTGTACTTTGCTATGAAGTTCCACCAGGAATGAGTTTTTATGCAAAAACTGTCTATTTCAACTAACTTTGTCCATCCAAAACGAACTTTGTACTTTGCTATGAAGTTCCACCAGGAAAGAGTTTTCATGCAAAAACTGTCTATTTCAACTAAATTGATCCATCCAAAACGAACTTTGTACTTTGCTATGAAGTTCCACCAGGAATGAGTTTTCATGCAAAAACTGTCTATTTCAACTAACTTTGTCCATCCAAAACGAATTTTGTACTTTGCTATGAAGTTCTACCAGGAATGAGTTTTCATGCAAGAACTGTCTATTTCAACTAAATTGATCCATCCAAAACGAACTTTGTACTTTGCTATGAAGTTCTACCAGGAATGAGTTTTCATGCAAGAACTGTCTATTTCAACTAACTTTGTCCATCCAAAACGAACTTTGTACTTTGCTATGAAGTTCCACCAGGAATGAGTTTTCATGCAAAAACTGTCTATTTCAACTAACTTTGTCCATCCAAAACGAACTTTGTACTTTGCTATGAAGTTCCACCAGGAATGAGTTTTTATGCAAAAACTGTCTATTTCAACTAACTTTGTCCATCTAAAACGAATTTTGTACTTTGCTATGAAGTTCTACCAGGAATGAGTTTTCATGCAAGAACTGTCTATTTCAACTAAATTGATCCATCCAAAACGAACTTTGTACTTTGCTATGAAGTTCCACCAGGAATGAGTTTTCATGCAAAAACTGTCTATTTCAACTAAATTGATCCATCCAAAACGAACTTTGTACTTTGCTATGAAGTTCCACCAGGAATGAGTTTTCATGCAAAAACTGTCTATTTCAACTAACTTTGTCCATCTAAAACGAATTTTGTACTTTGCTATGAAGTTCTACCAGGAATGAGTTTTCATGCAAGAACTGTCTATTTCAACTAAATTGATCCATCCAAAACGAACTTTGTACTTTGCTATGAAGTTCTACCAGGAATGAGTTTTCATGCAAGAACTGTCTATTTCAACTAACTTTGTCCATCCAAAACGAACTTTGTACTTTGCTATGAAGTTCCACCAGGAATGAGTTTTCATGCAAAAACTGTCTATTTCAACTAACTTTGTCCATCCAAAACGAACTTTGTACTTTGCTATGAAGTTCCACCAGGAATGAGTTTTTATGCAAAAACTGTCTATTTCAACTAACTTTGTCCATCCAAAACGA
Organism: Anopheles moucheti; assembly: GCF_943734755.1. Classification (NCBI taxonomy): domain Eukaryota; kingdom Metazoa; phylum Arthropoda; class Insecta; order Diptera; family Culicidae; genus Anopheles; species Anopheles moucheti. The sequence continues at coordinate 39,367 of NW_026453798.1, read as the reverse complement.
ACTTTGTACTTTGCTATGAAGTTCCACCAGGAAAGAGTTTTCATGCAAAAACTGTCTATTTCAACTAAATTGATCCATCCAAAACGAACTTTGTACTTTGCTATGAAGTTCCACCAGGAATGAGTTTTCATGCAAAAACTGTCTATTTCAACTAACTTTGTCCATCCAAAACGAACTTTGTTCTTTGCTATGAAGTTCCACCAGGAATGAGTTTTCATGCAAAAACTGTCTATTTCAACTAAATTCGTCCATCCGATACGAACTTTGTACTTTGCTATGAAGTTCCACCAGGAATGAGTTTTCATGCAAAAACTGTCTATTTCAACTAAATTGATCCATCCAAAACGAACTTTGTTCTTTGCTATGAAGTTCCACCAGGAATGAGTTTTCATGCAAAAACTGTCTATTTCAACTAAATTGATCCATCCAAAACGAACTTTGTACTTTGCTATGAAGTTCCACCAGGAAAGAGTTTTCATGCAAGAACTGTCTATTTCAACTAAATTGATCCATCCAAAACGAACTTTGTACTTTGCTATGAAGTTCCACCAGGAATGAGTTTTCATGCAAAAACTGTCTATTTCAACTAAATTGATCCATCCAAAACGAACTTTGTACTTTGCTATGAAGTTCCACCAGGAAAGAGTTTTCATGCAAAAACTGTCTATTTCAACTAAATTGATCCATCCAAAACGAACTTTGTACTTTGCTATGAAGTTCCACCAGGAATGAGTTTTCATGCAAAAACTGTCTATTTCAACTAACTTTGTCCATCCAAAACGAACTTTGTACTTTGCTATGAAGTTCCACCAGGAATGAGTTTTCATGCAAAAACTGTCTATTTCAACTAACTTTGTCCATCCAAAACGAACTTTGTACTTTGCTATGAAGTTCCACCAGGAATGAGTTTTCATGCAAAAACTGTCTATTTCAACTAAATTGATCCATCCAAAACGAACTTTGTACTTTGCTATGAAGTTCCACCAGGAATGAGTTTTCATGCAAAAACTGTCTATTTCAACTAACTTTGTCCATCCAAAACGAACTTTGTACTTTGCTATGAAGTTCCACCAGGAATGAGTTTTCATGCAAAAACTGTCTATTTCAACTAACTTTGTCCATCCAAAACGAACTTTGTACTTTGCTATGAAGTTCCACCAGGAATGAGTTTTCATGCAAAAACTGTCTATTTCAACTAAATTGATCCATCCAAAACGAACTTTGTACTTGGCTATGAAGTTCCACCAGGAATGAGTTTTCATGCAAAAACTGTCTATTTCAACTAACTTTGTCCATTAAAAAACGAACTTTGTACTTTGCTATGAAGTTCCACCAGGAATGAGTTTTCATGCAAAAACTGTCTATTTCAACTAACTTTGTCCATCCAAAACGAACTTTGTACTTGGCTATGAAGTTCCACCAGGAATGAGTTTTCATGCAAAAACTGTCTATTTCAACTTAATTCATCTATCCAAAACGAACTTTGTACTTTGCTATGAAGTTCCACCAGGAATGAGTTTTCATGCAAAAACTGTCTATTTCAACTAACTTTGTCCATCCAAAACGAACTTTGTACTTTGCTATGAAGTTCCACCAGGAATGAGTTTTTATGCAAAAACTGTCTATTTCAACTAACTTTGTCCATCCAAAACGAACTTTGTACTTTGCTATGAAGTTCCACCAGGAATGAGTTTTCATGCAAAAACTGTCTATTTCAACTAAATTGATCCATCCAAAACGAACTTTGTACTTTGCTATGAAGTTCCACCAGGAATGAGTTTTCATGCAAAAACTGTCTATTTCAACTAACTTTGTCCATCCAAAACGAACTTTGTACTTTGCTATGAAGTTCCACCAGGAATGAGTTTTTATGCAAAAACTGTCTATTTCAACTTAATTCGTCCATCCAAAACGAACTTTGTACTTTGCTATGAAGTTCCACCAGGAATGAGTTTTCATGCAAAAACTGTCTATTTCAACTAAATTGATCCATCCAAAACGAACTTTGTACTTTGCTATGAAGTTCCACCAGGAATGAGTTTTCATGCAAAAACTGTCTATTTCAACTAACTTTGTCCATCTGATTCGAACTTTGTACTTTGCTATGAAGTTCCACCAGGAATGAGTTTTCATACAAAAACTGTCTATTTCAACTAAATTGATCCATCCAAAACGAACTTTGTACTTTGCTATGAAGTTCCACCAGGAATGAGTTTTCATGCAAAAACTGTCTATTTCAACTAACTTTGTCCATCTGATTCGAACTTTGTACTTTGCTATGAAGTTCCACCAGGAATGAGTTTTCATGCAAAAACTGTCTATTTCAACTAACTTTGTCCATCCAAAACGAACTTTGTACTTTGCTATGAAGTTCCACCAGGAATGAGTTTTCATGCAAAAACTGTCTATTTCAACTAAATTGATCCATCCAAAACGAACTTTGTACTTTGCTATGAAGTTCCACCAGGAATGAGTTTTCATGCAAAAACTGTCTATTTCAACTAAATTCATCCATCCAAAACGAACTTTGTACTTTGCTATGAAGTTCCACCAGGAATGAGTTTTCATGCAAAAACTGTCTATTTCAACTAACTTTGTCCATCCAAAACGAACTTTGTACTTTGCTATGAAGTTCCACCAGGAATGAGTTTTTATGCAAAAACTGTCTATTTCAACTAACTTTGTCCATCCAAAACGAACTTTGTACTTTGCTATGAAGTTCCACCAGGAATGAGTTTTCATGCAAAAACTGTCTATTTCAACTAACTTTGTCCATCCAAAACGAACTTTGTACTTTGCTATGAAGTTCCACCAGGAATGAGTTTTCATGCAAAAACTGTCTATTTCTACTAAATTGATCCATCCAAAACGAACTTTGTACTTTGCTATGAAGTTCCACCAGGAATGAGTTTTCATGCAAGAACTGTCTATTTCAACTAACTTTGTCCATCCAAAACGAACTTTGTACTTTGCTATGAAGTTCCACCAGGAATGAGTTTTCATGCAAAAACTGTCTATTTCAACTAATTTTGTCCATCCAAAACGAACTTTGTACTTTGCTATGAAGTTCCACCAGGAATGAGTTTTCATGCAAAAACTGTCTATTTCTACTAAATTGATCCATCCAAAACGAACTTTGTACTTTGCTATGAAGTTCCACCAGGAATGAGTTTTCATGCAAGAACTGTCTATTTCAACTAACTTTGTCCATCCAAAACGAACTTTGTACTTTGCTATGAAGTTCCACCAGGAATGAGTTTTCATGCAAAAACTGTCTATTTCAACTAATTTTGTCCATCCAAAACGAACTTTGTACTTTGCTATGAAGTTCCACCAGGAATGAGTTTTTATGCAAAAACTGTCTATTTCAACTAAATTGATCCATCCAAAACGAACTTTGTACTTTGCTATGAAGTTCCACCAGGAATGAGTTTTCATGCAAAAACTGTCTATTTCAACTAACTTTGTCCATCCAAAACGAACTTTGTACTTTGCTATGAAGTTCCACCAGGAATGAGTTTTCATGCAAAAACTGTCTATTTCAACTAACTTTGTCCATCCAAAACGAACTTTGTACTTTGCTATGAAGTTCCACCAGGAATGAGTTTTCATGCAAAAACTGTCTATTTCAACTAACTTTGTCCATCCAAAACGAACTTTGTACTTTGCTATGAAGTTCCACCAGGAATGAGTTTTCATGCAAAAACTGTCTATTTCAACTAACTTTGTCCATCTAAAACGAACTTTGTACTTTGCTATGAAGTTCTACCAGGAATGAGTTTTCATGCAAGAACTGTCTATTTCAACTAAATTGATCCATCCAAAACGAACTTTGTACTTTGCTATGAAGTTCTACCAGGAATGAGTTTTCATGCAAGAACTGTCTATTTCAACTAACTTTGTCCATCCAAAACGAACTTTGTACTTTGCTATGAAGTTCCACCAGGAATGAGTTTTCATGCAAAAACTGTCTATTTCAACTAATTTTGTCCATCCAAAACGAACTTTGTACTTTGCTATGAAGTTCCACCAGGAATGAGTTTTTATGCAAAAACTGTCTATTTCAACTAAATTGATCCATCCAAAACGAACTTTGTACTTTGCTATGAAGTTCCACCAGGAATGAGTTTTCATGCAAAAACTGTCTATTTCAACTAACTTTGTCCATCCAAAACGAACTTTGTACTTTGCTATGAAGTTCCACCAGGAATGAGTTTTCATGCAAAAACTGTCTATTTCAACTAACTTTGTCCATCCAAAACGAACTTTGTTCTTTGCTATGAAGTTCCACCAGGAATGAGTTTTCATGCAAAAACTGTCTATTTCAACTGAATTCGTCCATCCGATACGAACTTTGTACTTTGCTATGTAGTTCCACCAGGAATGAGTTTTCATGCAAAAACTGTCTATTTCAACTAAATTGATCCATCCAAAACGAACTTTGTTCTTTGCTATGAAGTTCCACCAGGAATGAGTTTTCATGCAAAAACTGTCTATTTCAACTAAATTGATCCATCCAAAACGAACTTTGTACTTTGCTATGAAGTTCCACCAGGAATGAGTTTTCATGCAAAAACTGTCTATTTCAACTAACTTTGTCCATCCAAAACGAATTTTGTACTTTGCTATGAAGTTCTACCAGGAATGAGTTTTCATGCAAGAACTGTCTATTTCAACTAAATTGATCCATCCAAAACGAACTTTGTACTTTGCTATGAAGTTCTACCAGGAATGAGTTTTCATGCAAGAACTGTCTATTTCAACTAACTTTGTCCATCCAAAACGAACTTTGTACTTTGCTATGAAGTTCCACCAGGAATGAGTTTTCATGCAAAAACTGTCTATTTCAACTAACTTTGTCCATCTAAAACGAATTTTGTACTTTGCTATGAAGTTCTACCAGGAATGAGTTTTCATGCAAGAACTGTCTATTTCAACTAAATTGATCCATCCAAAACGAACTTTGTACTTTGCTATGAAGTTCCACCAGGAATGAGTTTTCATGCAAAAACTGTCTATTTCAACTAAATTGATCCATCCAAAACGAACTTTGTACTTTGCTATGAAGTTCCACCAGGAATGAGTTTTCATGCAAAAACTGTCTATTTCAACTAACTTTGTCCATCTAAAACGAATTTTGTACTTTGCTATGAAGTTCTACCAGGAATGAGTTTTCATGCAAGAACTGTCTATTTCAACTAAATTGATCCATCCAAAACGAACTTTGTACTTTGCTATGAAGTTCTACCAGGAATGAGTTTTCATGCAAGAACTGTCTATTTCAACTAACTTTGTCCATCCAAAACGAACTTTGTACTTTGCTATGAAGTTCCACCAGGAATGAGTTTTCATGCAAAAACTGTCTATTTCAACTAACTTTGTCCATCCAAAACGAACTTTGTACTTTGCTATGAAGTTCCACCAGGAATGAGTTTTTATGCAAAAACTGTCTATTTCAACTAACTTTGTCCATCCAAAACGAACTTTGTACTTTGCTATGAAGTTCCACCAGGAAAGAGTTTTCATGCAAAAACTGTCTATTTCAACTAACTTTGTCCATCCAAAACGAACTTTGTACTTTGCTATGAAGTTCCACCAGGAATGAGTTTTCATGCAAAAACTGTCTATTTCAACTAAATTGATCCATCCAAAACGAACTTTGTACTTTGCTATGAAGTTCCACCAGGAATGAGTTTTCATGCAAAAACTGTCTATTTCAACTAACTTTGTCCATCCAAAACGAACTTTGTTCTTTGCTATGAAGTTCCACCAGGAATGAGTTTTCATGCAAAAACTGTCTATTTCAACTAAATTCGTCCATCCGATACGAACTTTGTACTTTGCTATGAAGTTCCACCAGGAATGAGTTTTCATGCAAAAACTGTCTATTTCAACTAAATTGATCCATCCAAAACGAACTTTGTTCTTTGCTATGAAGTTCCACCAGGAATGAGTTTTCATGCAAAAACTGTCTATTTCAACTAAATTGATCCATCCAAAACGAACTTTGTACTTTGCTATGAAGTTCCACCAGGAAAGAGTTTTCATGCAAGAACTGTCTATTTCAACTAAATTGATCCATCCAAAACGAACTTTGTACTTTGCTATGAAGTTCCACCAGGAATGAGTTTTCATGCAAAAACTGTCTATTTCAACTAACTTTGTCCATCCAAAACGAACTTTGTACTTTGCTATGAAGTTCCACCAGGAATGAGTTTTCATACAAAAACTCTCTATTTCAACTTAAATCGTCCATCCAAAACGAACTTTGTACTTTGCTATGAAGTTCCACCAGGAATGAGTTTTCATGCAAAAACTGTCTATTTCAACTAACTTTGTCCATCCAAAACGAACTTTGTACTTTGCTATGAAGTTCCACCAGGAATGAGTTTTCATGCAAAAACTGTCTATTTCAACTAACTTTGTCCATCCAAAACGAACTTTGTACTTTGCTATGAAGTTCCACCAGGAATGAGTTTTCATACAAAAACTGTCTATTTCAACTTAATTCGTCCATCCAAAACGAACTTTGTACTTTGCTATGAAGTTCCACCAGGAATGAGTTTTCATGCAAAAATTATCTTTTTCAACTAACTTTGTCCATCCAAAACGAACTTTGTACTTTGCTATGAAGTTCCACCAGGAATGAGTTTTCATGCAAAAACTGTCTATTTCAACTAACTTTGTCCATCCTAAACGAACTTTGTACTTTGCTATGAAGTTCCACCAGGAATGAGTTTTCATGCAAAAACTGTCTATTTCAACTAACTTTGTCCATCCAAAACGAACTTTGTACTTTACTATGACGTTCCACCAGGAATGAGTTTTCATACAAAAACTGTCTATTTCAACTTAATTCGTCCATCCGATACGTACTTTGTACTTTGCTATGAAGTTCTACCAGGAATGAGTTTTCATGCAAAAACTGTCTATTTCAACTAACTTTGTCCATCCAAAACGAACTTTGTACTTTGCTATGAAGTTCCACCAGGAATGAGTTTTCATGCAAAAACTGTCTATTTCAACTAACTTTGTCCATCCAAAACGAACTTTGTACTTTGCTATGAAGTTCCACCAGGAATGAGTTTTCATACAAAAACTGTCTATTTCAACTTAAATCGTCCATCCAAAACGAACTTTGTACTTTGCTATGAAGTTCCACCAGGAATGAGTTTTCATGCAAAAACTGTCTATTTCAACTAACTTTGTCCATCCAAAACGAACTTTATACTTTGCTATGAAGTTCCACCAGGAATGAGTTTTCATGCAAAAACTGTCTATTTCAACTAAATTGATCCATCCAAAACGAACTTTGTATTTTGCTATGAAGTTCCACCAGGAATGAGTTTTCATGCAAAAACTGTCTATTTCAACTAAATTGATCCATCCAAAACGAACTTTGTACTTTGCTATGAAGTTCCACCAGGAATGAGTTTTCATGCAAAAACTGTCTATTTCAACTAAATTGATCCATCCAAAACGAACTTTGTACTTTGCTATGAAGTTCCACCAGGAATGAGTTTTCATGCAAAAACTGTCTATTTCAACTAACTTTGTCCATCCAAAACGAACTTTGTACTTTGCTATGAAGTTCCACCAGGAATGCGTTTTCATGCAAAAACTGTCTATTTCAACTTAATTCGTCCATCTGATTCGAACTTTGTACTTTGCTATGAAGTTCCACCAGGAATGAGTTTTCATACAAAAACTGTCTATTTCAACTAAATTGATCCATCCAAAACGAACTTTGTACTTTGCTATGAAGTTCCACCAGGAATGAGTTTTTATGCAAAAACTGTCTATTTCAACTAACTTTGTCCATCCAAAACGAACTTTGTACTTTGCTATGAAGTTCCACCAGGAATGAGTTTTCATGCAAAAACTGTCTATTTCAACTAAATTGATCCATCCAAAACGAACTTTGTACTTTGCTATGAAGTTCCACCAGGAATGAGTTTTCATTCAAAAACTGTCTATTTCAACTAAATTGATCCATCCAAAACGAACTTTGTACTTTGCTATGAAGTTCCACCAGGAATGAGTTTTCATGCAAAAACTGTCTATTTCAACTAAATTGATCCATCCAAAACGAACTTTGTTCTTTGCTATGAAGTTCCACCAGGAATGAGTTTTCATGCAAGAACTGTCTATTTCAACTTAATTCGTCCATCCGATACGAACTTTGTACTTTGCTATGAAGTTCTACCAGGAATGAGTTTTCATGCAAGAACTGTCTATTTCAACTAACTTTGTCCATCCAAAACGAACTTTGTACTTTGCTATGAAGTTCAACCAGGAATGAGTTTTCATGCAAAAACTGTCTATTTCAACTAAATTGATCCATCCAAAACGAACTTTGTACTTTGCTATGAAGTTCCACCAGGAATGAGTTTTCATGCAAAAACTGTCTATTTCAACTAATTTTGTCCATCCAAAACGAACTTTGTACTTTGCTATGAAGTTCCACCAGGAATGAGTTTTCATGCAAAAACTGTCTATTTCAACTAAATTGATCCATCCAAAACGAACTTTGTACTTTGCTATGAAGTTCCACCAGGAATGAGTTTTCATGCAAAAACTGTCTATTTCAACTAAATTGATCCATCCAAAACGAACTTTGTTCTTTGCTATGAAGTTCTACCAGGAATGAGTTTTCATGCAAAAACTGTCTATTTCAACTTAATTCGTCCATCCGATACGAACTTTGTACTTTGCTATGAAGTTCTACCAGGAATGAGTTTTCATGCAAAAACTGTCTATTTCAACTAACTTTGTCCATCCAAAACGAACTTTGTACTTTGCTATGAAGTTCCACCAGGAATGAGTTTTTATGCAAAAACTGTCTATTTCAACTAACTTTGTCCATCCAAAACGAACTTTGTACTTTGCTATGAAGTTCCACCAGGAATGAGTTTTCATGCAAAAACTGTCTATTTCAACTAACTTTGTCCATCCAAAACGAACTTTGTACTTTGCTATGAAGTTCCACCAGGAATGAGTTTACATGCAAAAACTGTCTATTTCAACTAAATTGATCCATCCAAAACGAACTTTGTACTTTGCTATGAAGTTCCACCAGGAATGAGTTTTCATGCAAAAACTGTCTATTTCAACTAAATTGATCCAGCCAAAACGAACTTTGTTCTTTGCTATGAAGTTCCACCAGGAATGAGTTTTCATGCAAAAACTGTCTATTTCAACTAAATTGATCCATCCAAAACGAACTTTGTACTTTGCTATGAAGTTCCACCAGGAATGAGTTTTCATGCAAAAACTGTCTATTTCAACTAACTTTGTCCATCCAAAACGAACTTTGTACTTTGCTATGAAGTTCCACCAGGAATGAGTTATCATGCAAAAACTGTCTATTTCAACTTAATTTGTCCATCCGATACGTACTTTGTACTTTGCTATGAAGTTCTACCAGGAATGAGTTTTCATGCAAGAACTGTCTATTTCAACTTAATTGTTCCAGCCAAAACGAACTTTGTACTTTGCTATGAAGTTCCACCAGGAATGAGTTTTCATGCAAAAACTGTCTATTTCAACTAAATTGATCCAGCCAAAACGAACTTTGTTCTTTGCTATGAAGTTCCACCAGGAATGAGTTTTCATGCAAAAACTGTCTATTTCAACTAAATTGATCCATCCAAAACGAACTTTGTACTTTGCTATGAAGTTCCACCAGGAATGAGTTTTCATGCAAAAACTGTCTATTTCAACTAACTTTGTCCATCCAAAACGAACTTTGTACTTTGCTATGAAGTTCCACCAGGAATGAGTTTTCATGCAAAAACTGTCTATTTCAACTTAATTCGTCCATCCGATACGAACTTTGTACTTTGCTATGAAGTTCTACCAGGAATGAGTTTTCATGCAAGAACTGTCTATTTCAACTAACTTTGTCCATCCAAAACGAACTTTGTACTTTGCTATGAAGTTCCACCAGGAATGAGTTTTCATGCAAAAACTGTCTATTTTAACTAAATTGATCCAGCCAAAACGAACTTTGTTCTTTGCTATGAAGTTCCACCAGGAATGAGTTTTCATGCAAAAACTGTCTATTTCAACTAAATTGATCCAGCCAAAACGAACTTTGTACTTTGCTATGAAGTTCCACCAGGAATGAGTTTTCATGCAAAAACTGTCTATTTCAACTAAATTGATCCAGCCAAAACGAACTTTGTACTTTGCTATGAAGTTCCACCAGGAATGAGTTTTCATGCAAAAACTGTCTATTTCAACTAAATTGATCCAGCCAAAACGAACTTTGTTCTTTGCTATGAAGTTCCACCAGGAATGAGTTTTCATGCAAAAACTGTCTATTTCAACTAACTTTGTCCATCCAAAACGAACTTTGTACTTTGCTATGAAGTTCCACCAGGAATGAGTTTACATGCAAAAACTGTCTATTTCAACTAAATTGATCCATCCAAAACGAACTTTGTACTTTGCTATGAAGTTCTACCAGGAATGAGTTTTCGTGCAAAAACTGTCTATTTCAACTAACTTTGTCCATCCAAAACGAACTTTGTACTTTGCTATGAAGTTCCACCAGGAATGAGTTTTTATGCAAAAACTGTCTATTTCAACTAACTTTGTCCATCCAAAACGAACTTTGTACTTTGCTATGAAGTTCCACCAGGAATGAGTTTTCATGCAAAAACTGTCTATTTCAACTAACTTTGTCCATCCAAAACGAACTTTGTACTTTGCTATGAAGTTCCACCAGGAATGAGTTTTCATGCAAAAACTGTCTATTTCAACTAAATTGATCCATCCAAAACGAACTTTGTACTTTGCTATGAAGTTCCACCAGGAATGAGTTTTCATGCAAAAACTGTCTATTTCAACTAACTTTGTCCATCGAAAACGAACTTTGTACTTTGCTATGAAGTTCCACCAGGAATGAGTTTTCATGCAAAAACTGTCTATTTCAACTAACTTTGTCCATCCAAAACGAACTTTGTACTTTGCTATGAAGTTCCACCAGGAATGAGTTTTCATGCAAGAACTGTCTATTTCAACTAAATTGATCCATCCAAAACGAACTTTGTACTTTGCTATGAAGTTCCACCAGGAATGAGTTTTCATGCAAAAACTGTCTATTTCAACTAACTTTGTCCATCCAAAACGAACTTTGTACTTTGCTATGAAGTTCCACCAGGAATGAGTTTTCATGCAAAAACTGTCTATTTCAACTAACTTTGTCCATCCAAAACGAACTTTGTACTTTGCTATGAAGTTCCACCAGGAATGAGTTTTCATGCAAAAACTGTCTATTTCAACTAACTTTGTCCATCGAAAACGAACTTTGTACTTTGCTATGAAGTTCCACCAGGAATGAGTTTTCATGCAAAAACTGTCTATTTCAACTAACTTTGTCCATCCAAAACGAACTTTGTACTTTGCTATGAAGTTCCACCAGGAATGAGTTTTCATGCAAAAACTGTCTATTTCAACTAAATTCATCCATCCAAAACGAACTTTGTACTTTGCTATGAAGTTCCACCAGGAATGAGTTTTCATGCAAAAACTGTCTATTTCAACTAACTTTGTCCATCCAAAACGAACTTTGTACTTTGCTATGAAGTTCCACCAGGAATGAGTTTTTATGCAAAAACTGTCTATTTCAACTAACTTTGTCCATCCAAAACGAACTTTGTACTTTGCTATGAAGTTCCACCAGGAATGAGTTTTCATGCAAAAACTGTCTATTTCAACTAACTTTGTCCATCCAAAACGAACTTTGTACTTTGCTATGAAGTTCCACCAGGAATGAGTTTTCATGCAAAAACTGTCTATTTCAACTAACTTTGTCCATCCAAAACGAACTTTGTACTTTGCTATGAAGTTCCACCAGGAATGAGTTTTTATGCAAAAACTGTCTATTTCAACTAACTTTGTCCATCCAAAACGAACTTTGTACTTTGCTATGAAGTTCCACCAGGAATGAGTTTTCATGCAAAAACTGTCTATTTCAACTAAATTGATCCATCCGAAACGAATTTTGTACTTTGCTATGAAGTTCCACCAGGAATGAGTTTTCATGCAAAAACTGTCTATTTCAACTAACTTTGTCCATCCAAAACGAACTTTGTACTTTGCTATGAAGTTCCACCAGGAATGAGTTTTCATGCAAGAACTGTCTATTTCAACTAAATTGATCCATCCGAAACGAATTTTGTACTTTGCTATGAAGTTCCACCAGGAATGAGTTTTCATGCAAAAACTGTCTATTTCAACTAAATTCGTCCATCCGATACGAACTTTGTACTTTGCTATGAAGTTCCACCAGGAATGAGTTTTCATGCAAAAACTGTCTATTTCAACTAAATTCGTCCATCCGATACGAACTTTGTACTTTGCTATGAAGTTCTACCAGGAATGAGTTTTCATGCAAGAACTGTCTATTTAAACTAAATTGATCCATCCAAAACGAACTTTGTACTTTGCTATGAAGTTCCACCAGGAATGAGTTTTTATGCAAAAACTGTCTATTTCAACTAACTTTGTCCATCCAAAACGAACTTTGTACTTCGCTTTGAAGTTCCACCAGGAATGAGTTTTCATGCAAAAACTGTCTATTTCAACTAACTTTGTCCATCCAAAACGAACTTTGTACTTTGCTATGAAGTTCCACCAGGAATGAGTTTTCATGCAAAAACTGTCTATTTCAACTAAATTCATCCATCCGAAACGAATTTTGTACTTTGCTATGAAGTTCCACCAGGAATGAGTTTTCATGCAAAAACTGTCTATTTCAACTAACTTTGTCCATCCAAAACGAACTTTGTACTTTGCTATGAAGTTCCACCAGGAATGAGTTTTCATGCAAAAACTGTCTATTTCAACTAACTTTGTCCATCCAAAACGAACTTTGTACTTTGCTATGAAGTTCCACCAGGAATGAGTTTTAATGCAAAAACTGTCTATTTCAACTAACTTTGTCCATCCAAAACGAACTTTGTACTTTGCTATGAAGTTCCACCAGGAATGAGTTTTCATGCAAAAACTGTCTATTTCAACTAACTTTGTCCATCCAAAACGAACTTTGTACTTTGCTATGAAGTTCCACCAGGAATGAGTTTTCATGCAAAAACTGTCTATTTCAACTAACTTTGTCCATCGAAAACGAACTTTGTACTTTGCTATGAAGTTCCACCAGGAATGAGTTTTCATGCAAAAACTGTCTATTTCAACTAACTTTGTCCATCCAAAACGAACTTTGTACTTTGCTATGAAGTTCCACCAGGAATGAGTTTTCATGCAAAAACTGTCTATTTCAACTAAATTCATCCATCCAAAACGAACTTTGTACTTTGCTATGAAGTTCCACCAGGAATGAGTTTTCATGCAAAAACTGTCTATTTCAACTAACTTTGTCCATCCAAAACGAACTTTGTACTTTGCTATGAAGTTCCACCAGGAATGAGTTTTTATGCAAAAACTGTCTATTTCAACTAACTTTGTCCATCCAAAACGAACTTTGTACTTTGCTATGAAGTTCCACCAGGAATGAGTTTTCATGCAAAAACTGTCTATTTCAACTAACTTTGTCCATCCAAAACGAACTTTGTACTTTGCTATGAAGTTCCACCAGGAATGAGTTTTCATGCAAAAACTGTCTATTTCACCTAACTTTGTCCATCCAAAACGAACTTTGTACTTTGCTATGAAGTTCCACCAGGAATGAGTTTTTATGCAAAAACTGTCTATTTCAACTAACTTTGTCCATCCAAAACGAACTTTGTACTTTGCTATGAAGTTCCACCAGGAATGAGTTTTCATGCAAAAACTGTCTATTTCAACTAAATTGATCCATCCGAAACGAATTTTGTACTTTGCTATGAAGTTCCACCAGGAATGAGTTTTCATGCAAAAGCTGTCTATTTCAACTAAATTGATCCATCCGAAACGAATTTTGTACTTTGCTATGAAGTTCCACCAGGAATGAGTTTTCATGCAAAAACTGTCTATTTCAACTAAATTCGTCCATCCGATACGAACTTTGTACTTTGCTATGAAGTTCCACCAGGAATGAGTTTTCATGCAAAAACTGTCTATTTCAACTAAATTCGTCCATCCGATACGAACTTTGTACTTTGCTATGAAGTTCTACCAGGAATGAGTTTTCATGCAAGAACTGTCTATTTCAACTAAATTGATCCATCCAAAACGAACTTTGTACTTTGCTATGAAGTTCCACCAGGAATGAGTTTTTATGCAAAAACTGTCTATTTCAACTAACTTTGTCCATCCAAAACGAACTTTGTACTTTGCTTTGAAGTTCCACCAGGAATGAGTTTTCATGCAAAAACTGTCTATTTCAACTAACTTTGTCCATCCAAAACGAACTTTGTACTTTGCTATGAAGTTCCACCAGGAATGAGTTTTCATGCAAAAACTGTCTATTTCAACTAAATTCATCCATCCGAAACGAATTTTGTACTTTGCTATGAAGTTCCACCAGGAATGAGTTTTCATGCAAAAACTGTCTATTTCAACTAACTTTGTCCATCCAAAACGAACTTTGTACTTTGCTATGAAGTTCCACCAGGAATGAGTTTTCATGCAAAAACTGTCTATTTCAACTAACTTTGTCCATCCAAAACGAACTTTGTACTTTGCTATGAAGTTCCACCAGGAATGAGTTTTTATGCAAAAACTGTCTATTTCAACTAACTTTGTCCATCCAAAACGAACTTTGTACTTTGCTATGAAGTTCCACCAGGAATGAGTTTTCATGCAAAAACTGTCTATTTCAACTAAATTGATCCATCCGAAACGAACTTTGTACTTTGCTATGAAGTTCCACCAGGAATGAGTTTTCATGCAAAAACTGTCTATTTCAACTAAATTCGTCCATCCGATACGAACTTTGTACTTTGCTATGAAGTTCTACCAGGAATGAGTTTTCATGCAAAAGCTGTCTATTTCAACTAACTTTGTCCATCCAAAACGAACTTTGTACTTTGCTATGAAGTTCCACCAGGAATGAGTTTTCATGCAAAAACTGTCTATTTCAACTAAATTGATCCATCCAAAACGAACTTTGTACTTTGCTATGAAGTTCCACCAGGAATGAGTTTTTATGCAAAAACTGTCTATTTCAACTAAATTGATCTATACAAAACGAACTTTGTACTTTGCTATGAAGTTCCACCAGGAATGAGTTTTCATGCAAAAACTGTCTATTTCAACTAAATTGATCCATCCAAAACGAACTTTGTACTTTGCTATGAAGTTCCACCAGGAATGAGTTTTCATGCAAAAACTGTCTATTTCAACTAACTTTGTCCATCCGATACGAACTTTGTACTTTGCTATGAAGTTCCACCAGGAATGAGTTTTCATGCAAAAACTGTCTATTTCAACTAACTTTGTCCATCCAAAACGAACTTTGTACTTTGCTATGAAGTTCCACCAGGAATGAGTTTTCATGCAAAAACTGTCTATTTCAACTAACTTTGTCCATCCGATACGAACTTTGTACTTTGCTATGAAGTTCTACCAGGAATGAGTTTTCATGCAAAAACTGTCTATTTCAACTAAATTGATCCATGCAAAACGAACTTTGTACTTTGCTATGAAGTTCCACCAGGAATGAGTTTTCATGCAAAAACTGTCTATTTCAACTAAATTCGTCCATCCGATACGAACTTTGTACTTTGCTATGAAGTTCCACCAGGAATGAGTTTTTATGCAAAAACTGTCTATTTCAACTAAATTGATCCATCCAAAACGAACTTTGTACTTTGCTATGAAGTTCCACCAGGAATGAGTTTTCATGCAAAAACTGTCTATTTCAACTAAATTCGTCCATCCGATACGAACTTTGTACTTTGCTATGAAGTTCTACCAGGAATGAGTTTTCATGCAAAAACTGTCTATTTCAACTAAATTGATCCATCCAAAACGAACTTTGTACTTTGCTATGAAGTTCCACCAGGAATGAGTTTTCATGCAAAAACTGTCTATTTCAACTAACTTTGTCCATCCAAAACGAACTTTGTACTTTGCTATGAAGTTCCACCAGGAATGAGTTTTCATGCAAAAACTGTCTATTTCAACTAAATTCATCCATCCAAAACGAACTTTGTACTTTGCTATGAAGTTCCATCAGGAATGAGTTTTTATGCAAAAACTGTCTATTTCAACTAACTTTGTCCATCCAAAACGAACTTTGTACTTTGCTATGAAGTTCCACCAGGAATAAGTTTTCATGCAAAAACTGTCTATTTCAACTAACTTTGTCCATCCAAAACGAACTTTGTACTTTGCTATGAAGTTCCACCAGGAATGAGTTTTCATGCAAAAACTGTCTATTTCAACTAAATTGATCCATCCAAAACGAACTTTGTACTTTGCTATGAAGTTCCACCAGGAATGAGTTTTCATGCAAAAACTGTCTATTTCAACTAAATTGATCCATCCAAAACGAACTTTGTACTTTGCTATGAAGTTCCACCAGGAATGAGTTTTCATGCAAAAACTGTCTATTTCAACTAAATTGATCCATCCAAAACGAACTTTGTACTTTGCTATGAAGTTCCACCAGGAATGAGTTTTCATGCAAGAACTGTCTATTTCAACTAAATTGATCCATCCGAAACGAACTTTGTACTTTGCTATGAAGTTCCACCAGGAATGAGTTTTCATGCAAAAACTGTCTATTTCAACTAACTTTGTCCATCCAAAACGAACTTTGTACTTTGCTATGAAGTTCCACCAGGAATGAGTTTTCATGCAAAAACTGTCTATTTCAACTAACTTTGTCCATCGAAAACGAACTTTGTACTTTGCTATGAAGTTCCACCAGGAATGAGTTTTCATGCAAAAACTGTCTATTTCAACTAACTTTGTCCATCCAAAACGAACTTTGTACTTTGCTATGAAGTTCCACCAGGAATGAGTTTTCATGCAAAAACTGTCTATTTCAACTAACTTTGTCCATCGAAAACGAACTTTGTACTTTGCTATGAAGTTCCACCAGGAATGAGTTTTCATGCAAAAACTGTCTATTTCAACTAACTTTGTCCATCCAAAACGAACTTTGTACTTTGCTATGAAGTTCCACCAGGAATGAGTTTTCATGCAAAAACTGTCTATTTCAACTAACTTTGTCCATCCAAAACGAACTTTGTACTTTGCTATGAAGTTCCACCAGGAATGAGTTTTCATGCAAAAACTGTCTATTTCAACTAACTTTGTCCATCCAAAACGAACTTTGTACTTTGCTATGAAGTTCCACCAGGAATGAGTTTTCATGCAAAAACTGTCTATTTCAACTAACTTTGTCCATCCAAAACGAACTTTGTACTTTGCTATGAAGTTCCACCAGGAATGAGTTTTCATGCAAAAACTGTCTATTTCAACTAACTTTGTCCATCGAAAACGAACTTTGTACTTTGCTATGAAGTTCCACCAGGAATGAGTTTTCATGCAAAAACTGTCTATTTCAACTAACTTTGTCCATCCAAAACGAACTTTGTACTTTGCTATGAAGTTCCACCAGGAATGAGTTTTCATGCAAAAACTGTCTATTTCAACTAACTTTGTCCATCGAAAACGAACTTTGTACTTTGCTATGAAGTTCCACCAGGAATGAGTTTTCATGCAAAAACTGTCTATTTCAACTAACTTTGTCCATCCAAAACGAACTTTGTACTTTGCTATGAAGTTCCACCAGGAATGAGTTTTTATGCAAAAACTGTCTATTTCAACTAACTTTGTCCATCCAAAACGAACTTTGTACTTTGCTATGAAGTTCCACCAGGAATGAGTTTTCATGCAAAAACTGTCTATTTCAACTAACTTTGTCCATCGAAAACGAACTTTGTACTTTGCTATGAAGTTCCACCAGGAATGAGTTTTCATGCAAAAACTGTCTATTTCAACTAACTTTGTCCATCCAAAACGAACTTTGTACTTTGCTATGAAGTTCCACTAGGAATGAGTTTTTATGCAAAAACTGTCTATTTCAACTAACTTTGTCCATCCAAAACGAACTTTGTACTTTGCTATGAAGTTCCACCAGGAATGAGTTTTCATGCAAAAACTGTCTATTTCAACTAAATTGATCCATCCAAAACGAACTTTGTACTTTGCTATGAAGTTCCACCAGGAATGAGTTTTTATGCAAAAACTGTCTATTTCAACTAACTTTGTCCATCCAAAACGAACTTTGTACTTTGCTATGAAGTTCCACCAGGAATGAGTTTTCATGCAAAAACTGTCTATTTCAACTAACTTTGTCCATCCAAAACGAACTTTGTACTTTGCTATGAAGTTCCACCAGGAATGAGTTTTCATGCAAAAACTGTCTATTTTAACTAAATTGATCCATCCAAAACGAACTTTGTACTTTGCTATGAAGTTCCACCAGGAATGAGTTTTCATGCAAAAACTGTCTATTTCAACTAAATTGATCCATCCAAAACGAACTTTGTTCTTTGCTATGAAGTTCCACCAGGAATGAGTTTACATGCAAAAACTGTCTATTTCAACTAAATTGATCCATCCAAAACGAACTTTGTTCTTTGCTATGAAGTTCCACCAGGAATGAGTTTTCATGCAAAAACTGTCTATTTCAACTTAATTCGTCCATCCGATACGAACTTTGTACTTTGCTATGAAGTTCTACCAGGAATGAGTTTTCATGCAAGAACTGTCTATTTCAACTAACTTTGTCCATCCAAAACGAACTTTGTACTTTGCTATGAAGTTCCACCAGGAATGAGTTTTCATGCAAAAACTGTCTATTTCAACTAACTTTGTCCATCCAAAACGAACTTTGTACTTTGCTATGAAGTTCCACCAGGAATGAGTTTTCATGCAAAAACTGTCTATTTCAAATAAATTGATCCATCCAAAACGAACTTTGTACTTTGCTATGAAGTTCTACCAGGAATGAGTTTTCATGCAAAAACTGTCTATTTCAACTAAATTGATCCATCCAAAACGAACTTTGTACTTTGCTATGAAGTTCTACCAGGAATGAGTTTTCATGCAAGAACTGTCTATTTCAACTAACTTTGTCCATCCAAAACGAACTTTGTACTTTGCTATGAAGTTCCACCAGGAATGAGTTTTCATGCAAAAACTGTCTATTTCAACTAACTTTGTCCTTCCAAAACGAACTTTGTACTTTGCTATGAAGTTCTACCAGGAATGAGTTTTCATGCAAAAACTGTCTATTTCAACTAACTTTGTCCATCCAAAACGAACTTTGTACTTTGCTATGAAGTTCCACCAGGAATGAGTTTTCATGCAAAAACTGTCTATTTCAACTAAATTGATCCATCCAAAACGAACTTTGTACTTTGCTATGAAGTTCCACCAGGAATGAGTTTTCATGCAAAAACTGTCTATTTTAACTAAATTGATCCATCCAAAACGAACTTTGTACTTTGCTATGAAGTTCCACCAGGAATGAGTTTTCATGCAAGAACTGTCTATTTCAACTAAATTGGTGCATCCGATACGAACTTTGTACTTTGCTATGAAGTTCCACCAGGAATGAGTTTTCATGCAAGAACTGTCTATTTCAACTAAATTGGTGCATCCGATACGAACTTTGTACTTTGCTATGGAATTCTACCAGGATTGAGTTTACATGCAAAAACTGTCTATTTCAACGTAATTGGTGCATCCGATACGAACTTTGTACTTTGCTATGAAGTTCTACCAGGAATGAGTTTTCATGCAAGAACTGTCTATTTCAACTAAATTGGTGCATCCGATACGAACTTTGTACTTTGCTATGGAATTCTACCAGGATTGAGTTTACATGCAAAAACTGTCTATTTCAACTTAATTCGTCCATCCGATACGAACTTTGTACTTTGCTATGAAGTTCTACCAGGAATGAGTTTTCATGCAAGAACTGTCTATTTCAACTAAATTGATCCATCCAAAACGAACTTTGTACTTTGCTATGAAGTTCCACCAGGAATGAGTTTTCATGCAAAAACTGTCTATTTCAACTAAATTGATCCATCCAAAACGAACTTTGTACTTTGCTATGAAGTTCCACCAGGAATGAGTTTTCATGCAAAAACTGTCTATTTTAACTAAATTGATCCATCCAAAACGAACTTTGTACTTTGCTATGAAGTTCCACCAGGAATGAGTTTTCATGCAAAAACTGTCTATTTCAACTAAATTGATCCATCCAAAACGAACTTTGTTCTTTGCTATGAAGTTCCACCAGGAATGAGTTTTCATGCAAAAACTGTCTATTTCAACTAAATTGATCCATCCAAAACGAACTTTGTACTTTGCTATGAAGTTCTACCAGGAATGAGTTTTCATGCAAAAACTGTCTATTTCAACTAACTTTGTCCATCCAAAACGAACTTTGTACTTTGCTATGAAGTTCCACCAGGAATGAGTTTTCATGCAAAAACTGTCTATTTCAACTAAATTGATCCATCCAAAACGAACTTTGTACTTTGCTATGAAGTTCCACCAGGAATGAGTTTTCATGCAAAAACTGTCTATTTCAACTAACTTTGTCCATCCAAAACGAACTTTGTACTTTGCTATGAAGTTCCACCAGGAATGAGTTTTCATGCAAAAACTGTCTATTTTAACTAAATTGATCCATCCAAAACGAACTTTGTACTTTGCTATGAAGTTCCACCAGGAATGAGTTTTCATGCAAAAACTGTCTATTTCAACTAAATTGATCCATCCAAAACGAACTTTGTTCTTTGCTATGAAGTTCCACCAGGAATGAGTTTTCATGCAAAAACTGTCTATTTCAACTTAATTCGTCCATCCGATACGAACTTTGTACTTTGCTATGAAGTTCTACCAGGAATGAGTTTTCATGCAAGAACTGTCTATTTCAACTAACTTTGTCCATCCAAAACGAACTTTGTACTTTGCTATGAAGTTCCACCAGGAATGAGTTTTCATGCAAAAACTGTCTATTTCAACTAACTTTGTCCATCCAAAACGAACTTTGTACTTTGCTATGAAGTTCCACCAGGAATGAGTTTTCATGCAAAAACTGTCTATTTCAACTAACTTTGTCCATCCAAAACGAACTTTGTACTTTGCTATGAAGTTCCACCAGGAATGAGTTTTCATGCAAAAACTGTCTATTTCAACTAAATTGATCCATCCAAAACGAACTTTGTTCTTTGCTATGAAGTTCCACCAGGAATGAGTTTTCATGCAAAAACTGTCTATTTCAACTTAATTCGTCCATCCAAAACGAACTTTGTACTTTGCTATGAAGTTCCACCAGGAATGAGTTTTCATGCAAAAACTGTCTATTTCAACTAACTTTGTCCATCCAAAACGAACTTTGTACTTTGCTATGAAGTTCCACCAGGAATGAGTTTTCATGCAAAAACTGTCTATTTCAACTAAATTGATCCATCCAAAACGAACTTTGTACTTTGCTATGAAGTTCCACCAGGAATGAGTTTTCATGCAAAAACTGTCTATTTCAACTTAATTCGTCCATCCGATACGAACTTTGTACTTTGCTATGAAGTTCTACCAGGAATGAGTTTTCATGCAAGAACTGTCTATTTCAACTAACTTTGTCCATCCAAAACGAACTTTGTACTTTGCTATGAAGTTCCACCAGGAATGAGTTTTCATGCAAAAACTGTCTATTTCAACTAAATTGATCCATCCAAAACGAACTTTGTACTTTGCTATGAAGTTCCACCAGGAATGAGTTTTCATGCAAAAACTGTCTATTTCAACTAACTTTGTCCATCCAAAACGAACTTTGTACTTTGCTATGAAGTTCCACCAGGAATGAGTTTTCATGCAAAAACTGTCTATTTCAACTAACTTTGTCCATCCAAAACGAACTTTGTTCTTTGCTATGAAGTTCCACCAGGAATGAGTTTTCATGCAAAAACTGTCTATTTCAACTTAATTCGTCCATCCGATACGAACTTTGTACTTTGCTATGAAGTTCTACCAGGAATGAGTTTTCATGCAAGAACTGTCTATTTCAACTAACTTTGTCCATCCAAAACGAACTTTGTACTTTGCTATGAAGTTCCACCAGGAATGAGTTTTCATGCAAAAACTGTCTATTTCAACTAAATTGATCCATCCAAAACGAACTTTGTACTTTGCTATGAAGTTCCACCAGGAATGAGTTTTCATGCAAAAACTGTCTATTTCAACTAACTTTGTCCATCCAAAACGAACTTTGTACTTTGCTATGAAGTTCCACCAGGAATGAGTTTTTATGCAAAAACTGTCTATTTCAACTAACTTTGTCCATCCAAAACGAACTTTGTACTTTGCTATGAAGTTCCACCAGGAATGAGTTTTCATGCAAAAACTGTCTATTTCAACTAACTTTGTCCATCCAAAACGAACTTTGTACTTTGCTATGAAGTTCCACCAGGAATGAGTTTTCATGCAAAAACTGTCTATTTTAACTAAATTGATCCATCCAAAACGAACTTTGTACTTTGCTATGAAGTTCCACCAGGAATGAGTTTTCATGCAAAAACTGTCTATTTCAACTAAATTGATCCATCCAAAACGAACTTTGTTCTTTGCTATGAAGTTCCACCAGGAATGAGTTTTCATGCAAAAACTGTCTATTTCAACTAAATTGATCCATCCAAAACGAACTTTGTTCTTTGCTATGAAGTTCCACCAGGAATGAGTTTTCATGCAAAAACTGTCTATTTCAACTTAATTCGTCCATCCGATACGAACTTTGTACTTTGCTATGAAGTTCTACCAGGAATGAGTTTTCATGCAAGAACTGTCTATTTCAACTAACTTTGTCCATCCAAAACGAACTTTGTACTTTGCTATGAAGTTCCACCAGGAATGAGTTTTCATGCAAAAACTGTCTATTTCAACTAACTTTGTCCATCCAAAACGAACTTTGTACTTTGCTATGAAGTTCCACCAGGAATGAGTTTTCATGCAAAAACTGTCTATTTCAACTAACTTTGTCCATCCAAAACGAACTTTGTTCTTTGCTATGAAGTTCCACCAGGAATGAGTTTTCATGCAAAAACTGTCTATTTTAACTAAATTGATCCATCCAAAACGAACTTTGTACTTTGCTATGAAGTTCCACCAGGAATGAGTTTTCATGCAAGAACTGTCTATTTCAACTAACTTTGTCCATCCAAAACGAACTTTGTACTTTGCTATGAAGTTCCACCAGGAATGAGTTTGCATGCAAAAACTGTCTATTTCAACTAACTTTGTCCATCCAAAACGAACTTTGTACTTTGCTATGAAGTTCCACCAGGAATGAGTTTTCATGCAAAAACTGTCTATTTCAACTAAATTGATCCATCCAAAACGAACTTTGTACTTTGCTATGAAGTTCCACCAGGAATGAGTTTTCATGCACAAACTGTCTATTTCAACTAAATTGATCCATCCAAAACGAACTTTGTTCTTTGCTATGAAGTTCTACCAGGAATGAGTTTTCATGCAAAAACTGTCTATATCAACTTAATTCGTCCATCCGATACGAACTTTGTACTTTGCTTTGAAGTTCTACCAGGAATGAGTTTTCATGCAAGAACTGTCTATTTCAACTAACTTTGTCCATCCAAAACGAACTTTGTACTTTGCTATGAAGTTCCACCAGGAATGAGTTTTCATGCAAAAACTGTCTATTTCAACTAAATTGATCCATCCAAAACGAACTTTGTTCTTTGCTATGAAGTTCCACCAGGAATGAGTTTTCATGCAAAAACTGTCTATTTCAACTAAATTGATCCATTAAAAACGAACTTTGTTCTTTGCTATGAAGTTCCACCAGGAATGAGTTTTCATGCAAAAACTGTCTATTTCAACTAACTTTGTCCATCCAAAACGAACTTTGTACTTTGCTATGAAGTTCCACCAGGAATGAGTTTTCATGCAAAAACTGTCTATTTCAACTTAATTCGTCCATCCGATACGAACTTTGTTCTTTGCTATGAAGTTCCACCAGGAATGAGTTTTCATGCAAAAACTGTCTATTTCAACTAACTTTGTCCATCCAAAACGAACTTTGTACTTTGCTATGAAGTTCCACCAGGAATGAGTTTTCATGCAAAAACTGTCTATTTCAACTAACTTTGTCCATCCAAAACGAACTTTGTACTTTGCTATGAAGTTCCACCAGGAATGAGTTTTTATGCAAAAACTGTCTATTTCAACTAACTTTGTCCATCCAAAACGAACTTTGTACTTTGCTATGAAGTTCCACCAGGAATGAGTTTTCATGCAAAAACTGTCTATTTCAACTAACTTTGTCCATCCAAAACGAACTTTGTACTTTGCTATGAAGTTCCACCAGGAATGAGTTTACATGCAAAAACTGTCTATTTCAACTAAATTGATCCATCCAAAACGAACTTTGTTCTTTGCTATGAAGTTCCACCAGGAATGAGTTTTCATGCAAAAACTGTCTATTTCAACTAAATTGATCCATCCAAAACGAACTTTGTACTTTGCTATGAAGTTCCACCAGGAATGAGTTTTCATGCAAAAACTGTCTATTTCAACTAACTTTGTCCATCCAAAACGAACTTTGTACTTTGCTATGAAGTTCCACCAGGAATGAGTTTACATGCAAAAACTGTCTATTTCAACTAACTTTGTCCATCCAAAACGAACTTTGTACTTTGCTATGAAGTTCTACCAGGAATGAGTTTTCATGCAAGAACTGTCTATTTCAACTAAATTGTTCCATCCAAAACGAACTTTGTACTTTGCTATGAAGTTCCACCAGGAATGAGTTTTCATGCAAAAACTGTCTATTTCAACTAAATTGATCCATCCAAAACGAACTTTGTACTTTGCTATGAAGTTCCACCAGGAATGAGTTTTCATGCAAAAACTGTCTATTTCAACTAACTTTGTCCATCCAAAACGAACTTTGTACTTTGCTATGAAGTTCCACCAGGAATGAGTTTTCATGCAAAAACTGTCTATTTCAACTAAATTGATCCATCCAAAACGAACTTTGTACTTTGCTATGAAGTTCCACCAGGAATGAGTTTTCATGCAAAAACTGTCTATTTCAACTAAATTGATCCATCCAAAACGAACTTTGTATTTTGCTATGAAGTTCCACCAGGAATGAGTTTTCATGCAAAAACTGTCTATTTCAACTAAATTGATCCATCCAAAACGAACTTTGTACTTTGCTATGAAGTTCCACCAGGAATGAGTTTTCATGCAAAAACTGTCTATTTCAACTAACTTTGTCCATCCAAAACGAACTTTGTACTTTGCTATGAAGTTCCACCAGGAATGCGTTTTCATGCAAAAACTGTCTATTTCAACTTAATTCGTCCATCTGATTCGAACTTTGTACTTTGCTATGAAGTTCCACCAGGAATGAGTTTTCATGCAAAAACTGTCTATTTCAACTAAATTGATCCATCCAAAACGAACTTTGTACTTTGCTATGAAGTTCCACCAGGAATGAGTTTTCATGCAAAAACTGTCTATTTCAACTAACTTTGTCCATCCAAAACGAACTTTGTACTTTGCTATGAAGTTCCACCAGGAATGAGTTTTCATGCAAAAACTGTCTATTTCAACTAAATTGATCCATCCAAAACGAACTTTGTACTTTGCTATGAAGTTCCACCAGGAATGAGTTTTTATGCAAAAACTGTCTATTTCAACTAACTTTGTCCATCCAAAACGAACTTTGTACTTTGCTATGAAGTTCCACCAGGAATGAGTTTTCATGCAAAAACTGTCTATTTCAACTAACTTTGTCCATCCAAAACGAACTTTGTACTTTGCTATGAAGTTCCACCAGGAATGAGTTTTCATGCAAAAACTGTCTATTTCAACTAAATTGATCCATCCAAAACGAACTTTGTACTTTGCTATGAAGTTCCACCAGGAATGAGTTTTCATGCAAAAACTGTCTATTTCAACTAAATTGATCCATCCAAAACGAACTTTGTATTTTGCTATGAAGTTCCACCAGGAATGAGTTTTCATGCAAAAACTGTCTATTTCAACTAAATTGATCCATCCAAAACGAACTTTGTACTTTGCTATGAAGTTCCACCAGGAATGAGTTTTCATGCAAAAACTGTCTATTTCAACTAACTTTGTCCATCCAAAACGAACTTTGTACTTTGCTATGAAGTTCCACCAGGAATGCGTTTTCATGCAAAAACTGTCTATTTCAACTTAATTCGTCCATCTGATTCGAACTTTGTACTTTGCTATGAAGTTCCACCAGGAATGAGTTTTCATGGAAAAACTGTCTATTTCAACTAAATTGATCCATCCAAAACGAACTTTGTACTTTGCTATGAAGTTCCACCAGGAATGAGTTTTCATGCAAAAACTGTCTATTTCAACTAACTTTGTCCATCCAAAACGAACTTTGTACTTTGCTATGAAGTTCCACCAGGAATGAGTTTTCATGCAAAAACTGTCTATTTCAACTAAATTGATCCATCCAAAACGAACTTTGTACTTTGCTATGAAGTTCCACCAGGAATGAGTTTTTATGCAAAAACTGTCTATTTCAACTAACTTTGTCCATCCAAAACGAACTTTGTACTTTGCTATGAAGTTCCACCAGGAATGAGTTTTCATGCAAAAACTGTCTATTTCAACTAAATTGATCCATCCAAAACGAACTTTGTACTTTGCTATGAAGTTCCACCAGGAATGAGTTTTTATGCAAAAACTGTCTATTTCAACTAACTTTGTCCATCCAAAACGAACTTTGTACTTTGCTATGAAGTTCCACCAGGAATGAGTTTTCATGCAAAAACTGTCTATTTCAACTAAATTGATCCATCCAAAACGAACTTTGTACTTTGCTATGAAGTTCCACCAGGAATGAGTTTTTATGCAAAAACTGTCTATTTCAACTAACTTTGTCCATCCAAAACGAACTTTGTACTTTGCTATGAAGTTCCACCAGGAATGAGTTTTCATGCAAAAACTGTCTATTTCAACTAACTTTGTCCATCTAAAACGAACTTTGTACTTTGCTATGAAGTTCTACCAGGAATGAGTTTTCATGCAAGAACTGTCTTTTTCAACTAAATTGATCCATCCAAAACGAACTTTGTACTTTGCTATGAAGTTCCACCAGGAATGAGTTTTTATGCAAAAACTGTCTATTTCAACTAACTTTGTCCATCCAAAACGAACTTTGTACTTTGCTATGAAGTTCCACCAGGAATGAGTTTTCATGCAAAAACTGTCTATTTCAACTAAATTGATCCATCCAAAACGAACTTTGTACTTTGCTATGAAGTTCCACCAGGAATGAGTTTTTATGCAAAAACTGTCTATTTCAACTAACTATGTCCATCCAAAACGAACTTTGTACTTTGCTATGAACTTCCACCAGGAATGAGTTTTCATGCTGTCTATTTCAACTAACTTTGTCCATCCAAAACGAACTTTGTACTTTGCTATGAAGTTCCACCAGGAATGAGTTTTCATGCAAAAACTGTCTATTTCAACTAACTTTGTCCATCCAAAACGAACTTTGTACTTTGCTATGAAGTTCCACCAGGAATGAGTTTTCATGCAAAAACTGTCTTTTTTAACTAAATTGATCCATCCAAAACGAACTTTGTACTTTGCTATGAAGTTCCACCAGGAATGAGTTTTCATGCAAAAACTGTCTATTTCAACTAAATTGATCCATCCAAAACGAACTTTGTACTTTGCTATGAAGTTCCACCAGGAATGAGTTTACATGCAAAAACTGTCTATTTCAACTAATTTTGTCCATCCAAAACGAACTTTGTACTTTGCTATGAAGTTCCACCAGGAATGAGTTTTCATGCAAAAACTGTCTATTTCAACTAACTTTGTCCATCCAAAACGAACTTTGTACTTTGCTATGAAGTTCCACCAGGAATGAGTTTTCAAGCAAAAACTGTCTATTTCAACTAACTTTGTCCATCCAAAACGAACTTTGTACTTTGCTATGAAGTTCCACCAGGAATGAGTTTTCATGCAAAAACTGTCTATTTCAACTAACTTTGTCCATCCAAAACGAACTTTGTACTTTGCTATGAAGTTCCACCAGGAATGAGTTTTCATGCAAAAACTGTCTTTTTTAACTAAATTGATCCATCCAAAACGAACTTTGTACTTTGCTATGAAGTTCCACCAGGAATGAGTTTTCATGCAAAAACTGTCTATTTCAACTAAATTGATCCATCCAAAACGAACTTTGTACTTTGCTATGAAGTTCCACCAGGAATGAGTTTTCATGCAAAAACTGTCTATTTCAACTAACTTTGTCCATCCAAAACGAACTTTGTACTTTGCTATGAAGTTCCACCAGGAATGAGTTTTCATGCAAAAACTGTCTTTTTTAACTAAATTGATCCATCCAAAACGAACTTTGTACTTTGCTATGAAGTTCCACCAGGAATGAGTTTTCATGCAAAAACTGTCTATTTCAACTAAATTGATCCATCCAAAACGAACTTTGTACTTTGCTATGAAGTTCCACCAGGAATGAGTTTACATGCAAAAACTGTCTATTTCAACTAATTTTGTCCATCCAAAACGAACTTTGTACTTTGCTATGAAGTTCCACCAGGAATGAGTTTTCATGCAAAAACTGTCTATTTCAACTAACTTTGTCCATCCAAAACGAACTTTGTACTTTGCTATGAAGTTCCACCAGGAATGAGTTTTCATGCAAAAACTGTCTATTTCAACTAACTTTGTCCATCCAAAACGAACTTTGTACTTTGCTATGAAGTTCCACCAGGAATGAGTTTTCATGCAAAAACTGTCTATTTTAACTAAATTGATCCATCCAAAACGAACTTTGTACTTTGCTATGAAGTTCCACCAGGAATGAGTTTTCATGCAAAAACTGTCTATTTCAACTAACTTTGTCCATCTAAAACGAATTTTGTACTTTGCTATGAAGTTCTACCAGGAATGAGTTTTCATGCAAGAACTGTCTATTTCAACTAAATTGATCCATCCAAAACGAACTTTGTACTTTGCTATGAAGTTCCACCAGGAATGAGTTTTCATGCAAAAACTGTCTATTTCAACTAACTTTGTCCATCCAAAACGAACTTTGTACTTTGCTATGAAGTTCCACCAGGAATGAGTTTTCATGCAAAAACTGTCTTTTTTAACTAAATTGATCCATCCAAAACGAACTTTGTACTTTGCTATGAAGTTCCACCAGGAATGAGTTTTCATGCAAAAACTGTCTATTTCAACTAAATTGATCCATCCAAAACGAACTTTGTACTTTGCTATGAAGTTCCACCAGGAATGAGTTTACATGCAAAAACTGTCTATTTCAACTAATTTTGTCCATCCAAAACGAACTTTGTACTTTGCTATGAAGTTCCACCAGGAATGAGTTTTCATGCAAAAACTGTCTATTTCAACTAACTTTGTCCATCCAAAACGAACTTTGTACTTTGCTATGAAGTTCCACCAGGAATGAGTTTTCAAGCAAAAACTGTCTATTTCAACTAACTTTGTCCATCCAAAACGAACTTTGTACTTTGCTATGAAGTTCCACCAGGAATGAGTTTTCATGCAAAAACTGTCTATTTCAACTAACTTTGTCCATCCAAAACGAACTTTGTACTTTGCTATGAAGTTCCACCAGGAATGAGTTTTCATGCAAAAACTGTCTTTTTTAACTAAATTGATCCATCCAAAACGAACTTTGTACTTTGCTATGAAGTTCCACCAGGAATGAGTTTTCATGCAAAAACTGTCTATTTCAACTAAATTGATCCATCCAAAACGAACTTTGTACTTTGCTATGAAGTTCCACCAGGAATGAGTTTTCATGCAAAAACTGTCTATTTCAACTAACTTTGTCCATCCAAAACGAACTTTGTACTTTGCTATGAAGTTCCACCAGGAATGAGTTTTCATGCAAAAACTGTCTATTTCAACTAACTTTGTCCATCCAAAACGAACTTTGTACTTTGCTATGAAGTTCCACCAGGAATGAGTTTTCATGCAAAAACTGTCTATTTTAACTAAATTGATCCATCCAAAACGAACTTTGTACTTTGCTATGAAGTTCCACCAGGAATGAGTTTTCATGCAAAAACTGTCTATTTCAACTAACTTTGTCCATCTAAAACGAATTTTGTACTTTGCTATGAAGTTCTACCAGGAATGAGTTTTCATGCAAGAACTGTCTATTTCAACTAAATTGATCCATCCAAAACGAACTTTGTACTTTGCTATGAAGTTCCACCAGGAATGAGTTTTCATGCAAAAACTGTCTATTTCAACTAACTTTGTCCATCCAAAACGAACTTTGTACTTTGCTATGAAGTTCCACCAGGAATGAGTTTTCATGCAAAAACTGTCTTTTTTAACTAAATTGATCCATCCAAAACGAACTTTGTACTTTGCTATGAAGTTCCACCAGGAATGAGTTTTCATGCAAAAACTGTCTATTTCAACTAAATTGATCCATCCAAAACGAACTTTGTACTTTGCTATGAAGTTCCACCAGGAATGAGTTTACATGCAAAAACTGTCTATTTCAACTAATTTTGTCCATCCAAAACGAACTTTGTACTTTGCTATGAAGTTCCACCAGGAATGAGTTTTCATGCAAAAACTGTCTATTTCAACTAACTTTGTCCATCCAAAACGAACTTTGTACTTTGCTATGAAGTTCCACCAGGAATGAGTTTTCAAGCAAAAACTGTCTATTTCAACTAACTTTGTCCATCCAAAACGAACTTTGTACTTTGCTATGAAGTTCCACCAGGAATGAGTTTTCATGCAAAAACTGTCTATTTCAACTAACTTTGTCCATCCAAAACGAACTTTGTACTTTGCTATGAAGTTCCACCAGGAATGAGTTTTCATGCAAAAACTGTCTTTTTTAACTAAATTGATCCATCCAAAACGAACTTTGTACTTTGCTATGAAGTTCCACCAGGAATGAGTTTTCATGCAAAAACTGTCTATTTCAACTAAATTGATCCATCCAAAACGAACTTTGTACTTTGCTATGAAGTTCCACCAGGAATGAGTTTACATGCAAAAACTGTCTATTTCAACTAATTTTGTCCATCCAAAACGAACTTTGTACTTTGCTATGAAGTTCCACCAGGAATGAGTTTTCATGCAAAAACTGTCTATTTCAACTAACTTTGTCCATCCAAAACGAACTTTGTACTTTGCTATGAAGTTCCACCAGGAATGAGTTTTCATGCAAAAACTGTCTATTTCAACTAACTTTGTCCATCCAAAACGAACTTTGTACTTTGCTATGAAGTTCCACCAGGAATGAGTTTTCATGCAAAAACTGTCTATTTTAACTAAATTGATCCATCCAAAACGAACTTTGTACTTTGCTATGAAGTTCCACCAGGAATGAGTTTTCATGCAAAAACTGTCTATTTCAACTAACTTTGTCCATCTAAAACGAATTTTGTACTTTGCTATGAAGTTCTACCAGGAATGAGTTTTCATGCAAGAACTGTCTATTTCAACTAAATTGATCCATCCAAAACGAACTTTGTACTTTGCTATGAAGTTCCACCAGGAATGAGTTTTCATGCAAAAACTGTCTATTTCAACTAACTTTGTCCATCCAAAACGAACTTTGTACTTTGCTATGAAGTTCCACCAGGAATGAGTTTTCATGCAAAAACTGTCTATTTTAACTAAATTGATCCATCCAAAACGAACTTTGTACTTTGCTATGAAGTTCCACCAGGAATGAGTTTTCATGCAAGAACTGTCTATTTCAACTAAATTGGTGCATCCGATACGAACTTTGTACTTTGCTATGAAGTTCCACCAGGAATGAGTTTTCATGCAAGAACTGTCTATTTCAACTAAATTGGTGCATCCGATACGAACTTTGTTCTTTGCTTTGAAGTTCCACCAGGAATGAGTTTACATGCAAAAACTGTCTATTTCAACTAATTTTGTCCATCCAAAACGAACTTTGTACTTTGCTATGAAGTTCCACCAGGAATGAGTTTTCATGCAAAAACTGTCTATTTTAACTAAATTGATCCATCCAAAACGAACTTTGTACTTTGCTATGAAGTTCCACCAGGAATGAGTTTTCATGCAAAAACTGTCTATTTCAACTAAATTGATCCATCCAAAACGAACTTTGTACTTTGCTATGAAGTTCCACCAGGAATGAGTTTTCATGCAAAAACTGTCTATTTTAACTAAATTGATCCATCCAAAACGAACTTTGTACTTTGCTATGAAGTTCCACCAGGAATGAGTTTTCATGCAAAAACTGTCTATTTTAACTAAATTGATCCATCCAAAACGAACTTTGTACTTTGCTATGAAGTTCCACCAGGAATGAGTTTTCATGCAAAAACTGTCTATTTCAACTAACTTTGTCCATCTAAAACGAATTTTGTACTTTGCTATGAAGTTCCACCAGGAATGAGTTTTTATGCAAAAACTGTCTATTTCAACTAACTTTGTCCATCCAAAACGAACTTTGTACTTTGCTATGAAGTTCCACCAGGAATGAGTTTTCATGCAAAAACTGTCTATTTCAACTAAATTGATCCATCCAAAACGAACTTTGTACTTTGCTATGAAGTTCCACCAGGAATGAGTTTTCATGCAAAAACTGTCTATTTCAACTAACTTTGTCCATCCAAAACGAACTTTGTACTTTGCTATGAAGTTCCACCAGGAATGAGTTTTCATGCAAAAACTGTCTATTTTAACTAAATTGATCCATCCAAAACGAACTTTGTACTTTGCTATGAAGTTCCACCAGGAATGAGTTTTCATGCAAAAACTGTCTATTTCAACTAACTTTGTCCATCTAAAACGAATTTTGTACTTTGCTATGAAGTTCTACCAGGAATGAGTTTTCATGCAAGAACTGTCTATTTCAACTAAATTGATCCATCCAAAACGAACTTTGTACTTTGCTATGAAGTTCCACCAGGAATGAGTTTTCATGCAAAAACTGTCTATTTCAACTAACTTTGTCCATCCAAAACGAACTTTGTACTTTGCTATGAAGTTCCACCAGGAATGAGTTTTCATGCAAAAACTGTCTATTTTAACTAAATTGATCCATCCAAAACGAACTTTGTACTTTGCTATGAAGTTCCACCAGGAATGAGTTTTCATGCAAGAACTGTCTATTTCAACTAAATTGGTGCATCCGATACGAACTTTGTACTTTGCTATGAAGTTCCACCAGGAATGAGTTTTCATGCAAGAACTGTCTATTTCAACTAAATTGGTGCATCCGATACGAACTTTGTTCTTTGCTTTGAAGTTCCACCAGGAATGAGTTTACATGCAAAAACTGTCTATTTCAACTAATTTTGTCCATCCAAAACGAACTTTGTACTTTGCTATGAAGTTCCACCAGGAATGAGTTTTCATGCAAAAACTGTCTATTTCAACTAACTTTGTCCATCCAAAACGAACTTTGTACTTTGCTATGAAGTTCCACCAGGAATGAGTTTTCATGCAAAAACTGTCTATTTCAACTAAATTGATCCATCCAAAACGAACTTTGTACTTTGCTATGAAGTTCCACCAGGAATGAGTTTTCATGCAAAAACTGTCTATTTCAACTAACTTTGTCCATCCAAAACGAACTTTGTACTTTGCTATGAAGTTCCACCAGGAATGAGTTTTCATGCAAAAACTGTCTATTTCAACTAACTTTGTCCATCCAAAACGAACTTTGTACTTTGCTATGAAGTTCCACCAGGAATGAGTTTTCATGCAAAAACTGTCTATTTTAACTAAATTGATCCATCCAAAACGAACTTTGTACTTTGCTATGAAGTTCCACCAGGAATGAGTTTTCATGCAAGAACTGTCTATTTCAACTAAATTGGTGCATCCGATACGAACTTTGTACTTTGCTATGAAGTTCCACCAGGAATGAGTTTTCATGCAAGAACTGTCTATTTCAACTAAATTGGTGCATCCGATACGAACTTTGTTCTTTGCTATGAAGTTCCACCAGGAATGAGTTTACATGCAAAAACTGTCTATTTCAACTAATTTTGTCCATCCAAAACGAACTTTGTACTTTGCTATGAAGTTCCACCAGGAATGAGTTTTCATGCAAAAACTGTCTATTTCAACTAACTTTGTCCATCCAAAACGAACTTTGTACTTTGCTATGAAGTTCCACCAGGAATGAGTTTTCATGCAAAAACTGTCTATTTCAACTAAATTGATCCATCCAAAACGAACTTTGTACTTTGCTATGAAGTTCCACCAGGAATGAGTTTTCATGCAAAAACTGTCTATTTCAACTAACTTTGTCCATCCAAAACGAACTTTGTACTTTGCTATGAAGTTCCACCAGGAATGAGTTTTTATGCAAAAACTGTCTATTTCAACTAAATTGATCCATCCAAAACGAACTTTGTACTTTGCTAAGAAGTTCCACCAGGAATGAGTTTTTATGCAAAAACTGTCTATTTCAACTAACTTTGTCCATCCAAAACGAACTTTGTACTTTGCTATGAAGTTCCACCAGGAATGAGTTTTCATGCAAAAACTGTCTATTTCAACTAAATTGATCCATCCAAAACGAACTTTGTACTTTGCTATGAAGTTCCACCAGGAATGAGTTTTTATGCAAAAACTGTCTATTTCAACTAACTTTGTCCATCCAAAACGAACTTTGTACTTTGCTATGAAGTTCCACCAGGAATGAGTTTTCATGCAAAAACTGTCTATTTCAACTAACTTTGTCCATCCAAAACGAACTTTGTACTTTGCTATGAAGTTCCACCAGGAATGAGTTTTCATGCAAAAACTGTCTATTTCAACTAAATTGATCCATCCAAAACGAACTTTGTACTTTGCTATGAAGTTCCACCAGGAATGAGTTTTTATGCAAAAACTGTCTATTTCAACTAACTTTGTCCATCCAAAACGAACTTTGTACTTTGCTATGAAGTTCCACCAGGAATGAGTTGTTATGCAAAAACTGTCTATTTCAACTAACTTTGTCCATCCAAAACGAACTTTGTACTTTGCTATGAAGTTCCACCAGGAATGAGTTTTCATGCAAAAACTGTCTATTTCAACTAAATTGATCCATCCAAAACGAACTTTGTACTTTGCTATGAAGTTCCACCAGGAATGAGTTTTCATGCAAAAACTGTCTATTTCAACTAAATTGATCCATCCAAAACGAACTTTGTACTTTGCTATGAAGTTCCACCAGGAATGAGTTTTCATGCAAAAACTGTCTATTTCAACTAACTTTGTCCATCCAAAACGAACTTTGTACTTTGCTATGAAGTTCCACCAGGAATGAGTTTTCATGCAAAAACTGTCTATTTCAACTAAATTGATCCATCCAAAACGAACTTTGTACTTTGCTATGAAGTTCCACCAGGAATGAGTTTTCATGCAAAAACTGTCTATTTCAACTAACTTTGTCCATCCAAAACGAACTTTGTACTTTGCTATGAAGTTCCACCAGGAATGAGTTTTCATGCAAAAACTGTCTATTTCAACTAACTTTGTCCATCCAAAACGAACTTTGTACTTTGCTATGAAGTTCCACCAGGAATGAGTTTTCATGCAAAAACTGTCTATTTCAACTAACTTTGTCCATCCAAAACGAACTTTGTACTTTGCTATGAAGTTCCACCAGGAATGAGTTTTCATGCAAAAACTGTCTATTTCAACTAACTTTGTCCATCCAAAACGAACTTTGTACTTTGCTATGAAGTTCCACCAGGAATGAGTTTTCATGCAAAAACTGTCTATTTCAACTAACTTTGTCCATCCAAAACGAACTTTGTACTTTGCTATGAAGTTCCACCAGGAATGAGTTTTCATGCAAAAACTGTCTATTTCAACTAACTTTGTCCATCCAAAACGAACTTTGTACTTTACTATGAAGTTCCACCAGGAATGAGTT
Source organism: Anopheles moucheti (assembly GCF_943734755.1). Classification (NCBI taxonomy): domain Eukaryota; kingdom Metazoa; phylum Arthropoda; class Insecta; order Diptera; family Culicidae; genus Anopheles; species Anopheles moucheti. The sequence goes on along the minus strand of NW_026453798.1, from coordinate 3,489 downwards.
TTCATACAAAAACTGTCTATTTCAACTTAAATCGTCCATCCAAAACGAACTTTGTACTTTGCTATGAAGTTCCACCAGGAATGAGTTTTTATGCAAAAACTGTCTATTTCAACTAACTTTGTCCATCCAAAACGAACTTTGTACTTTGCTATGAAGTTCCACCAGGAATGAGTTTTCATGCAAAAACTGTCTGTTTCAACTAACTTTGTCCATCCAAAACGAACTTTGTACTTTGCTATGAAGTTCCACCAGGAATGAGTTGTCATGCAAAAAACTGTCTATTTCAACTAACTTTGTCCATCCAAAACGAACTTTGTACTTTGCTATGAAGTTCCACAAGGAATGAGTTTTCATGCAAAAACTGGCTATTTCAACTAAATTGATCCATCCAAAACGAACTTTGTTCTTTGCTATGAAGTTCCACCTGGAATGAGTTTTCATGCAAAAACTGTCTATTTCAACTAACTTTGTCCATCCAAAACGAACTTTGTACTTTGCTATGAAGTTCCACCAGGAATGAGTTTTCATGCAAAAACTGTCTATTTCAACTAACTTTGTCCATCCAAAACGAACTTTGTACTTTGCTATGAAGTTCCACCAGGAATGAGTTTTCATGCAAAAACTGTCTATTTCAACTAACTTTGTCCATCCAAAACGAACTTTGTACTTTGCTATGAAGTTCCACCAGGAATGAGTTTTCATGCAAAAACTGTCTATTTCAACTTAATTCGTCCATCCAAAACGAACTTTGTACTTTGCTATGAAGTTCCACCAGGAATGAGTTTTCATGCAAAAACTGTCTATTTCAACTAACTTTGTCCATCCAAAACGAACTTTGTACTTTGCTATGAAGTTCCACCAGGAATGAGTTTTCATGCAAAAACTGTCTATTTCAACTAACTTTGTCCATCCAAAACGAACTTTGTACTTTGCTATGAAGTTCCACCAGGAATGAGTTTTTATGCAAAAACTGTCTATTTCAACTAACTTTGTCCATCCAAAACGAACTTTGTACTTTGCTATGAAGTTCCACCAGGAATGAGTTTTCATGCAAAAACTGTCTATTTCAACTAACTTTGTCCATCCAAAACGAACTTTGTACTTTGCTATGAAGTTCCACCAGGAATGAGTTTTCATGCAAAAACTGTCTATTTCAACTAAATTGATCCATCCAAAACGAACTTTGTACTTTGCTATGAAGTTCCACCAGGAATGAGTTTTTATGCAAAAACTGTCTATTTCAACTAACTTTGTCCATCCAAAACGAACTTTGTACTTTGCTATGAAGTTCCACCAGGAATGAGTTTTCATGCAAAAACTGTCTATTTCAACTAACTTTGTCCATCCAAAACGAACTTTGTACTTTGCTATGAAGTTCCACCAGGAATGAGTTTTCATGCAAAAACTGTCTATTTCAACTAACTTTGTCCATCCAAAACGAACTTTGTACTTTGCTATGAAGTTCCACCAGGAATGAGTTTTCATGCAAAAACTGTCTATTTCAACTAACTTTGTCCATCCAAAACGAACTTTGTACTTTGCTATGAAGTTCCACCAGGAATGAGTTTTTATGCAAAAACTGTCTATTTCAACTAACTTTGTAAATCCAAAACGAACTTTGTACTTTGCTATGAAGTTCCACCAGGAATGAGTTTTCATGCAAAAACTGTCTATTTCAACTAACTTTGTCCATCCAAAACGAACTTTGTACTTTGCTATGAAGTTCCACCAGGAATGAGTTTTCATGCAAAAACTGTCTATTTCAACTAACTTTGTCCATCCAAAACGAACTTTGTACTTTGCTATGAAGTTCCACCAGGAATGAGTTTTCATGCAAAAACTGTCTATTTCAACTAACTTTGTCCATCCAAAACGAACTTTGTACTTTGCTATGAAGTTCCACCAGGAATGAGTTTTCATGCAAAAACTGTCTATTTCAACTAACTTTGTCCATCCAAAACGAACTTTGTACTTTGCTATGAAGTTCCACCAGGAATGAGTTTTCATGCAAAAACTGTCTATTTCAACTAACTTTGTCCATCCAAAACGAACTTTGTACTTTGCTATGAAGTTCCACCAGGAATGAGTTTTTATGCAAAAACTGTCTATTTCAACTAACTTTGTTCATCCAAAACGAACTTTGTACTTTGCTATGAAGTTCCACCAGGAATGAGTTTTCATGCAAAAACTGTCTATTTCAACTAACTTTGTCCATCCAAAACGAACTTTGTACTTTGCTATGAAGTTCCACCAGGAATGAGTTTTCATGCAAAAACTGTCTATTTCAACTAACTTTGTCCATCCAAAACGAACTTTGTACTTTGCTATGAAGTTCCACCAGGAATGAGTTTTCATGCAAAAACTGTCTATTTCAACTAACTTTGTCCATCCAAAACGAACTTTGTACTTTGCTATGAAGTTCCACCAGGAATGGAATGAGTTTTCATGCAAAAACTGTCTATTTCAACTAACTTTGTCCATCCAAAACGAACTTTGTACTTTGCTATGAAGTTCCACCAGGAATGAGTTTTCATGCAAAAACTGTCTATTTCAACTAACTTTGTCCATCCAAAACGAACTTTGTACTTTGCTATGAAGTTCCACCAGGAATGAGTTTTCATGCAAAAACTGTCTATTTCAACTAACTTTGTCCATCCAAAACGAACTTTGTACTTTGCTATGAAGTTCCACCAGGAATGAGCTTTCATGCAAAAACTGTCTATTTCAACTAACTTTGTCCATCCAAAACGAACTTTGTACTTTGCTATGAAGTTCCACCAGGAATGAGTTTTCATGCAAAAACTGTCTATTTCAACTAACTTTGTCCATCCAAAACGAACTTTGTACTTTGCTATGAAGTTCCACCAGGAATGAGTTTTCATGCAAAAACTGTCTATTTCAACTAACTTTGTCCATCCAAAACGAACTTTGTACTTTGCTATGAAGTTCCACCAGGAATGAGTTTTCATGCAAAAACTGTCTATTTCAACTAAATTGATCCATCCAAAACGAACTTTGTACTTTGCTATGAAGTTCCACCAGGAATGAGTTTTCATGCAAAAACTGTCTATTTCAACTAAATTGATCCATCCAAAACGAACTTTGTACTTTGCTATGAAGTTCCACCAGGAATGAGTTTTCATGCAAAAACTGTCTATTTCAACTAACTTTGTCCATCCAAAACGAACTTTGTACTTTGCTATGAAGTTCCACCAGGAATGAGTTTTCATGCAAAAACTGTCTATTTCAACTAACTTTGTCCATCCAAAACGAACTTTGTACTTTGCTATGAAGTTCCACCAGGAATGAGTTTTCATGCGAAAACTGTCTATTTCAACTAACTTTGTCCATCCAAAACGAACTTTGTACTTTGCTATGAAGTTCCACCAGGAATGAGTTTTCATGCAAAAAACTGTCTATTTCACTTAATTCGTCCATCCAAAACGAACTTTGTACTTTGCTATGAAGTTCCACCAGGAATGAGTTTTC